>NC_035928.1:499791-780220 GCF_000348985.1 Huiozyma naganishii CBS 8797
CGATCGAGATTGCTAATCTACCATTAGCAATGCGATCCTCTTCGCTGTTGCCTGGTGTAACCAAGTCGTAGTTAACGTATCCAGGAGCAATGCCGTTCAAGACATCCAACAAAAAGTGAGCGTTGGATAGTGCAGGGTCTTTGAAAGAGCGCACCGTCGAAGTCTTGCCACCCTTGGTGACTTGTTCTTGAGCCCATTTCAAGATCTGTGCATCCGACATGTCCCTCCCGTCAGCAGATAGTTTCTTCATTGTGTTCGTGATGTTTCTACGCATAATTTGCCATACGAGACCTAGGGTCAATAGCTTGTTACCGTCTAGAATATCTGACCCTTCTATACCTACTAAAGAAAACCCTTCATGTTTACCCAATTCAACAGCATAGTTGGTGTTCTCCAAAGCTTTAAACCTCGATATTTCGTTACCGTTAGAGGGTCTCTTGTTGATATGCTTCCAATCTACTGAACCAGGCATAACCTTCTCATAAGCTTGCATCAAAACAATACCGTCCCTCAAGTCATCAAACAGATTAACAATTGGTGGATCGACATCTAGAGAATTCAACCAAAGAGTGAATACCCTTGCTTCTCTCTCCCCCTCCGCATCAAATTCCTCAATCTCAGGGACCTCTTCCTCTTCAATAGGTTCCAAACCTGGATGTGTGTTGAATAATTGCGCAATGAAGGCCAAGTTCAATTTAGGGTTCCCCTTCACCAATGCTGTGGGGGTCAGGTACTTTCTACACCCCAGTTTGTCAGCATTATCCAGCACTTTCTCTGCTCTTTGCAACAGGTCTGGGATCTGTAACGCATCCTTGGAACATACTGTTGGCGCTAATTGATTCAGTAAAATTGTATAGTTTTCACCATCTGCAATGTCGCTTGAAAAATTGGACACGGTTCTATGCCATTTGGCATTCTTCAAGTGATAATTGAACCAACGGATCAAGATCTTCTCAGGTGGCAACCTTAAAAACTGTTCCAGCTCTTCGCCGTCCTCTAGAAGACGGTACAGTTCTGGGTGCAGCTTGATATCTATTTTGTTCAACAGACCCTTTCTAATAATCTGCCAGATAAGACCCAAGATTAGATGCTCCTTACCCTCGATGATGTCTTCCGAGTGTACATTAACAACAACACAACCAATAGCCTTAGCAGAGTTGATTACAATATTGGCATTCTCGTTAGCTTGAAAATTATTCAATCTTTTCCCCTGCTTAGCAAAATTTAACACTCTGGTATCTATCGTATCTGGTACCGAATCGTTAATCAACTTCGATAACACGAGACCGTCCCTACACTCGTCAAACAGTTGGAAAGTATCCGTAGGGAATGGCAACAGATGGTCCACGTCAGGGTCGCCTGCTAAAACCACATTAATATGTTTCGTAAACTCGGTTCTCTCCTCCTCATTGATCGTGTGCGTAGTACCAGTGGTAGACCCACCAACAATGATATTGGCCTTGGCACCGGTCCCCTCGTAAGTAATCTTGTTCACCTCACCACCAGTAAAACCAGCACGGTCAGGAGACGTCGCCACGTTAAAACTGGTGGGGGGCGCCTCCCCTGCTTTACCCTCTCTCAATTTGGCAACCAACTCAACGTAGTCATCCAATTCAACACGCCCGGAGGCGTCCACATTGACACTCTTCAAAGTCTCTCTCGCATCATCATACGTGACCTCACCGCCTTTAGAAACAGATTCCAACGCCTCCTGTTTCTCAACCCAGCCCTTGTCATCCAGGTCAATCCCTCTAAACTGCTCAATTGTCGAGAAAAGATCCTCCTGCGTCAGCACAGGAAACTTCCTCTGCAACTTAACAATATTCATTCGTCGTTAAGCACAAGCTAGGTCACTGGAATTCTCTGCAACAAGACCTAACTCAAGATGGTGTCAGTTGCTAACAGGGGCAAGTGCAAAGAACCTGGAATTTCAATATTTGAACTTTTTTTTTTTGAACCGAAAAAAATACGACACGTCAACGCCTCATTTATCACGTTTCTGTGACATGGTAACGCCGCACATATAAAGTTTCTCGCTTCATGTAGGACTTTATCACGACTCACCGGTCGTATCGTACCGTTGTCGGCATCTGTCGCGGAGACTCAGCTCTGGCGGTACTTTGAGGGCAAGCTCAGACCTCATTTCAGCAAGTTGGGCCAACTCTTGCGGGACCAATGCCTTTAAATCTTGCAGTAAGTCTGCGTCGAGGTCATCAATGAGAGGTGATTGGTCCCAGAAGCGTGCCAGTTCCGATTTGGTGTTGCTGTATATGTGAGATGGTGAGTTATCTATCGAGTTACCGTTGGACCGAAGAACGTCACGGTGTTTCGGGGACTTCGTCACGCCCTTCATGATCCGGGACCTCCTCGGTGTGTCACTCAGACCGTTTTCGAAGCTCCGCGTTGGGGAGTCCATCCCACTGTAACTAATTAGAATAGTCTGTCCCCCCTGTGGTTGACAATGACCAGTTTCATCTCCACAATCCAACTCCAAATCAGGCCTGAAATCTAGTAAATGATCTGCAACTCTATGGAACACTAGGCAGTGCTCAGCTCTCTCAGTTTGTAGTAAATTGGCCAATGTACTTCCACGAATCAGTGTTTTGTCCCTGAAGGGGTGGTAATTGTACGGTGGTGGCTGGTCATGTCCAATTGGTAACGTAGAGTCTGCATTGGGGGAAACGGCGCGGTGTAACTTGGTCGGCGTATTGTATTCGTCTGCGTCTACAGAATCGGATGACAGTGACGTGGCTCCAGGATTGTTCCCAATACCGTCTCCACTGGGGAACAACCACGAAAGTGTCGGTGGTTTGGTGCTTTGTCTGTTGAATTTCCCAGACGCATGAGTGGTGGTTCTCTTTGTGGTCGCTGATGGGGGTGTCCGCAAACTGTCAGACAGAACTACTCCTTCCAAAGACACAGCCGGTAACTGCTCCTTGCGACGCCTAAATGTATCTTCGAGGTGCCGATCACTTGCCATTTGGGTCTCTACCCAAAGAATGTGTCTCTCTATCGCGATCCACTTTTAGCACCGTTTGTGGATTTCACTTCAGTTTTTTTAGTACCAAAAACATGGTTCTTGAAGGAACAGATCGACCTTGGTATCAATGCATATTAAATAAGATGGTTCTGTCATATATACATACATATATATATAAATAATTATGAATGTCTGTGTGCAGAGGTGTAACGTAAATTGTCGTTGGATGGATTTTTCAAATGAGTCCACTTAAAGTTAATTTTTCCAAGAACGGCGACAGATCCTCCCTACGGATCTCGATGATGGAACTCTCGAAATTGTCTATTTTCACATGTGCGCCCGTCTGTTTTGTAATTTGTTGGAATGCCATGCTGAAGTTGTTCAATATTGGTGCCTTGGTATGGATTGTGTCTAGCCCACGCGGGTACCTGGGGGAGAGCCCTGCCACTAAATACGTGTCTGTAGCCTCATTGATGCTCGCAAGAACCATCGGAAGTAGTTGCTTGTCTTCCGCTTCAGAACAACATTCGATTAACCAGTTACCTAATCTCAATAGAGTTAAAGGATTTTGGTACAGAGCGATATCTGGGCCGTCTTGAAGGACACATAACCTGTAAATTCTGAGATGCTTGATTAGCCGCTTTTCCAAAATGGCTACACCAGTGTTGAAAATGGCCTTCTGTAATAGAGTTGCATGTCTTAGCCCACATTTCAAAACGTCTGTCTTGTGCTCATCCAGGGCATCAAATGAGAGCCAGAAATTGGATACCCATCTACTCTTTACGCTTATGTGGTCAGTCTTGTCTGTGTTCTCGTGGAATATATTACCTCGTTCATCAACTGAAAGATGGGTCCCCACTTCAAGTAATGCAGTGAGGGCCTCGACCATCTCACTTGCACTGATCACACCACGGTACCCAAATGTTTTTATAAATCCATCCTTTACAATGTCTTGGAGTCCATACCTGTTAAGATTCTTGTCGAAGATTAGTTTTAGCTCCCTTTTTATAGAGTTATCCATGTAAAGGTACGACTCTTGTGCAGTGATCAACGGTATACCCATTCGTGCAAACATCTTATGCAATCGTTTTTTACCATTCTCATTCCATATCGACAATTTAGCATTGACGTAATTCGAATAGTAAAATCCATCGTAGAGAGATGTATGTCTCAACAAAAAGAGGTAATAATCTGGTTGTAGATCTATGTGAAACGAATCTGGCGTTCTTAGCGCCAGCTGACCATTCTTCGGGGATAATCGTTTCACCTCATCCTGTAGAATTGGGGATAGTCGCGAATAGACACTTGTGTACATCGTGTCCAAGGATGTGACACCGAGAATTGTTAACCACAAATTCTGTAAGTTGGTTTCACCGATACCTGATAAAAGCGAGTAAACCTGTGAAGATATCGAGTTTACAATAGTGGTACCCTGTGTGTAATACGTTTCTAGAACTTTTTCACATTCATGCATCTCCTTCTTTCTCTGTTTAATCAACATTTTTCTGGATGGCTCTGTATCCTCGTCATTTTTCTGGCGCTTGTTATTGTTATTCATAAACTCATCTTCACTATCTTCATCGTCTTGACCATCATCACGATCAGTCTGTGCACCACCCTCCTCATCGTCTTCACCATCAGAGGAATCTGAAAGGTCCTCATCGTCATCATCTTGCTCCCTTTCATTTTCAATCTGCAATAATTTCAGGTAGGCGTTCTTCTCCTCTTGGAGGTTCTCTTCCACGGTACCATCATCTAAACAATGAACGATATCAGACCCAAACAAATTATCTAGATTCCAAGGCCTATGTCCATCGAAGACGTAAATATCTCTTGAGTATAAATGCTTTTCTTCGTCTATAAGTAACTGGTCTGAATCTATATCTAGAAAGGTCTCCAAATCTATAAACCCACCGAACCCCACCAGGATTACACTATTGATTGTTTCGTCCAGTTTGTCGTAATGCAATTTTAGCTCGCTGTATCCAAATACGGGCATAATCTGGGTCTGCACCAGCTGTTTCTTGAAGATATTTGAAAGCATCTTCGTGGCACATAACGCGTCAATATTCAGACATGAAACAAAAATCACTAGCCGGCATGATGACGGACTAGAGGAACTTTTCACTATTTTATTATAGGCCTCTGTGTACTGTGGAATTCCATAATACATTGTCCCGACAGCGTCAGACGAGTCACTCACTGTCACCAATTCTGTTTACAGTCGCCAAACGGCAGTACCATCAAACAATTGCAAATATTGAAGTTGTGAAAAAAAATAGTATTAGCTGGCAGATATATTCAAGTTGTAACACGTACAGCACAACCCAAACAGAACATACCACATCGCATCGCATTGCATCGCATCACACCACGATGCTTAAATCAGTCTTCTTCATGACCCTACTCTGGGGTGTTTCAACGGCATTTATGTTTGATTTCCACCACCAGCAGCGGCAGCAACAGCAACAGCAGCAGGAACAGCAAAGAAGTTACGAAGATCGCGTGCTGGATAACGAGTGTCCAAACTACCTTTGTCCTGATACTTTACAGTGTGTGAAAGAGAAGAAGGACTGCCCTTGTCCGTTTTCAAAATCTCAACTGAAGTGTGAACTACCTAATGGTGACTATCTCTGCATCTCCAAACCAGCTACACATGATCAAAAGTTGAACGAACAGTACGATGACTCTAAGAAGGGGCCACAATTCAAAGCTGGTAATGGGATAAGGGACTGTGGCTGGATATTGGATGTATATCAAGGTAAAATTTAAACGTTATTGTTACATAGAATGATACAAGTACGTAATACGGTGTAATGATTAAAAGTTAAAATACTAAGAGGATAAACACTTCTTTAATCACGATTCTTACCAGGAATCCATCTCTTGTATATGACCTCACCGACTCGGTAAGAGCCAAATAGTTTTATAAAATTGTCCGTCCTCCAATATTCTACAATTTGGTCCTCCGGTAGTAGCCTTTCCACGTAGCACAAAACACAGGTTTTCTTGGCACCGCCAATGACACGAGATATACTCGAGTACCAAGTGTAATCCTTACTTTTATCGTGATCTAAAACCATAATACAGAACTCTGCGTGTTGGAAAGGTGGACCTCTCTTATACAACAGATAATCACATCCAAACTTTATACCGGACCTGACACACCAGCCTAACGACCTATAATGGTGATATGTGACGTAGTGTGTAATGAACTTGTGTATGTCGCCATAGGTTATATCATTCGAGGGACCGAACAATCTTGATAGCAGTACTTTGGGAGAAATGTCTAGAATAGGTAGTGCAAATGAAAGAAACGTAGCCTCAACAGACATGAGCTCCAAAGATTCTATGTCAACGTATTCATGATCAACAGCAGTTCCCTCAATCATAGACTCTTCAACTACACTGTTATTGTCTCCCAAACCCTCTTCCTGTTGTCGCTGTTTGAACATTCGGAGCATCTCTCTTTCTTGAACCAGTAGGGCATTCTCCTGCTCGATATTCCCGCCGTTCCTTCTCAAATCGAGCAACTGTTTCTCCAGTTTGACACGCTCCTTCTTGAACTCTAGTCGCTGTATTCTCCTCCTCTCTGTGATTTTCTCTAACGCCAAGTCATTGGAACGCTCCTTTGAAGCACCTTCTTGTCTTTCCAACCATGTAGGTTCACTTCGAGACAACTGACCAGTGCCAAAAAACCCATTCTTCCAGAGGTACTTCATATCATCTTTGTCTTGAACGACAATATGAGGGAAGTTCACACCGCCCTCAAACTCTATGTGCACCCTCTTCGATGGTATATTGGTAGCTTTCCAAAAGCAGTATGCCCAATACACCCATGATACTGGGTTGTGCAAGATAACAGACGGCAAATAATCTATCGGATGGATAGGTAGAGGGTATTTATACCGCTGCTGCAACGACTTGCCCTTCGGCTTCGCCATGTTGTCAAAGCGCTCGGGGGGTTGGTATTGAAGCTGAATCTAGCAGAAACTTTTAAAGAAGGAACTTCCACTATATTAAATTGAAGACTGATGTTGAAGGAAATTTGCACCTAATTCCCACTCCAATAAACCCACCTGTAGAGCATTACGCAAATGTTTTTGGTTCTTAGAACATTCTACACTAATCGCGAAAGACGAGTCGCTTTAAAACTACAAATATTTGTATAATTAACATAAAACAAGAAGAATAAGACAAGATTTGCGTGATTGTGTGAGAAGATATCAGATACCGTTGTAGTCTATTGAGAAATCATGTGCTCACATCGGTTAAAACAATTAAGACATTAACCTTCCAGCAACATTTTATATCATCATTTAATCTTCGAAGAAATTAACAATCTTCGTCTAATTGAAAGAGCGTTAACATAACCACCTGGTTATGAGAGTTCGTCGGTACCCACACTGCAATGCGGAAAAATACGCGACTACCTTATCTTTTCTTGATGTTCAACTACCGAATACCAACACCTACATCGTTCCTTGACAATCTGATATGACTCTCCTTTTATATGGAAAATTTTCTTGATCTTCAAAAATACAGAGTTTTTCAGTTTCGGCAGTAAAATATTTCGGACCATTTCGACTTAGGGTTTGAACTGCAATTTATCGCGGTTGGCGATGATATGGTCATCTTCTTGACAACCTCATCCGTTATTTCATTTACTCAAAAAGAAGTTTTGATAATAATATACAATATACAGATAAGACGTAGTGCTCTTCTGTTTAATCTAATATACATTTGTTGTCCTTCATGAAGAAGCCAGGTCTGAAAAGTATTGGCGCAAAATGCCAGACAACATTTCGGGCAGCTCGAGGACGCTGTGGACAATAACATAGAATTCGAAGGGGAAAGTATCCAAGTACTTGTTCACTCTTAATTGGGGAATACCGTTTTTGTCTGGAATGTAGTCCACTTGGCTCATATCCATGATGGACTCTTTGTTGTTATTGGTACCATCAATTATGACGAAGACTAGCATAATCTTGTTTTCTTTTGCACGACGTACTAAACGTTTGATTGTTTCGTGATCTTCACAGATACCATCCGAAATGACTATTTCTAATTGCCATTGATCGGAGCTTGTCAATCCACGTCCTCTTTCAAATATTTTGATTGATTCTGCGACCAATCTCTTTACATCAGTCTTACCGTCTTGGAAATCAAAGCGTTGGAACACCTTGGCACCACTCTCGTTTGAAAATTGTTCTCCAAAATGATGCACTTCCTTCGACTTTTCGCCAAATTTAACGATCGATAACCCACCAGACTCCAGTTGGGTTAGTGTTTTGGAAACCAAACACAAACTGTCAAATGCCAGCTTCACACATTTAGATTCACTCATGGACTTGGAGTTATCTAGTGCAATCATAATCTGGTATTCACGCTTGCTTGGTTTAGTTCTCCTTAACCAAATTTTATCCTTACGGAATTGAGAGGCAATGTAAGGAATTATCCTTTTCATGTTTAGTCTTTTACCCGTTTTGTAGTCACCCTTCAATTTTGTGCTCTTGGTTGGTTCCAGAATCAACCTCAACTGTTCACCCAAACGAGACACTAAATCAGCAGTGGACAACTCACTTTCATGCCATAATTCACGCGATTCCTCCAGCGATTTAGTAGGTTTTTCAAAAGTTTCCTCTGTAGCTTCAAGATCAATCTTTTCAATCATATCTTCCAGTTCGTATTGGTCTGCTTCTTCTTTTACTAGATTGTTGTTGGAATATTCATCTAACAAATCATGTTCTTTATCAGCTGCATATACACCGCCACCTTTGACCTCGTTGTTAGTCTCCGTATCATTTTCGTTTGTGTTGTTCTCCTCCACAACATCTTCAACCGGTTCTTCCTTGACGTAATTGGTGTCATCTGCTACGTCTTCTTCGTCATCGCTGTTTACATTCTCAGCATCATCATCGTCAATAGCTAAATCTTCATCTATCGCTTGCGTTTGATCTTGATTGGCAGAACCCAAAGCTTGTGTATCAGTTTCAGTGTTTGCACCTTCAACATGTTCAAAATCGTCAGGCCGCTCATTGGCATGAGCATCATTATCTTCGTTTTCTTCGTTGGTGCCCGCTTCCTCGATTTCCTTTCTTCTTCTATGGAATTCCTTCAAGCTGTCTCCTAGTTGTTGTAACGTGTCTTTCGCCTCCTTTCTAGAGTTATCAAGATTTTCGTTTTCAGCCTGTTGATCCTCGTCATGCGGATTTTGGGTATTTCCAGAACTACCGATATCTTCCTGTTCCTCTGAATCCTTAGAATCGGATCCAGCACCTTTAGATCCGGACTGTTGTTGAACAGCAGCTTCAGCATCTATGGTTTCTTCTTCCAAAAGATTATCAACACTTCCCAAACCTTCAGATGTTTCCGCTCCTGCCTGTTCATCCTTATCATCGTTGGCTTGGTTTTCGGCTAGTTCCTCTTCGTTTTCTCCCTCTTCCTCACCGGCACTCAACTCAGGATTACCTTCATCTGCGACATCATCATTGTCGTTGTCGTTATTGGAATCCGGTTCTGCTGTGTCATTTTCTAATTTGTCATCCGAATCAGCTGGCTCATCAACATCCATTTCATCTTCGACATCATCATTGATTGGCTCTTGCTGGTTTTCAGAGGTGTTTGTCTCGGGTTTCTCCTCATCTTCACTTTCCATATCAACATCGTCTTCTCCACTTTTATCATCCTCATCATCACCTTCAGAATCCAAATTAATGTCATCTGGTAGGTCCATGGTTTCGATTTCGGGAGCATTTGCATGCAATTCTTCATTCTCTTTATCCCGAACCTCATCTTCTTGCTCACCAACACCCTCTTCCTCATCGGCATCCTCATCATTTTCAGCGTCGCCGTCTTTACTCTCGTCCTTATCCGGTTCATTTTCGTTCAAATCATTGTCAGCATTTTGGTCGGCTCCTTCTTTATCTTTGTTTTCACCTCCGTTGTTTTCATCGTCACCTGCCTGAACATCATCGTCATCCTTCAAATCAAGCTGCTTATCAGTGTCCTTTTCCTTGGTATCCTCCTCCGCCTTTTCATTCCACATCTTATCATCGATGGCGTTTGGATCATCGTCATCAATATCGTCAACCTCTTCATCAAGATCGTTCTCTTCTTCGTCCAGATCCTCTTCATCGCTATTTTCCTGGTCTGAAACTTCTTCCATTTCACCAGCCATATCACCTTCCATCTCAACTGCATCATCCTCTCTCTCATCATCATCATCGCGCTCATCTTTATCCTTTTGGTCCTTATTTGCGGTTTGAGCGTCCTCGGTCAGATCCTCATCTTGTTCTATGTCCTTGGAATTGTTCTGAGCACCTTCACCGTCTCCAAGCCCAGTACCATCCTGTAGGTTATTATTATCAACCTCATCTGACGGAGCTTGAGGATGGCAGAATCCATTTTTAGCCAAGTTGTGCAAAATGTTGGCCAAAATGTAGGTACCATGACTAGTATTTGTATAATAGTTTTTGGCCTTTTCTAGGATAGAACGGATTGTGACAAAGTAATGATTGATTACAGGTAAGGTGAAAGTAATAATAGCCCGTACCAAAGACGATGATGGACCTAAAAATTTGGAGTTTTTAATCAGCATGACTGCCTTTTGGATATTTGCGGCGATATTGGTAATGTTTAAAGATTTTATGTGACCCATTATCGTCCGCGAAGTTAGTACTAACCATTGGTCGTCAGATTCAGAAACAGAATCTGTTTCATTTTCCATTAATCTTTGGAAAGCCAAGATAATAGAGGTGTGAACCTTTCGGAAAACTTGGTCTACTTCCTTGATTGAAGCATTTGCCGAGTCATCTGATCTTGTTTCTAAAATGCTATTGTTTTTTATCCATGTGATGACAATTTCAAATATAAAGAAGGAGTTCGTATTCTTTTTTTCCATCATCTTAGCAACGAAATTTGAAATGTAATTCCGGAAATCCGAAAGCAAAACGGATGCAGTGGTGTCACACACTGTTTGCTTACTCAATCGAGTTTCATAATCTTGAATACACATTTTTGCCTCTTGTAACGTAGCTATGTCGCACGACACAGATGTTGATGCTTCAATGACACTGACTGCTTTCAAAGCGTAGTCGAGTACTAACTGCAGCCTTGTCACCATATACCTCATACTTTCCATTGTTGGTACTAGTTCGGCATTATTCAGAGAACCAGTTGATGTGCAAATATTCTCGAGGTACAGTCTTGAATCTTCAATATTTGAATACTTCTCATTAGCTTTTTTTAAAGGCTTTCTAGTAGTAATCAATGAAAAAAGAAGGTTCTCGATGATGGCCATACCTTTTTCAACATTAACAGGGGGAATATCGTCAGCAGGACTAGAAATAGCATTTCTCAACCTGGGAAGCATATCCAAAATCTTAAAAAAGTACGCATCGGCCTTTTCAAAATGAGTTCCATTGAAAGAGACAGAATTGGCTAGCACTGAAGTCACAGACGCTTGTACTTTGTGAATATCCTCCCTGAAACTGGTTTTTAACCCAATTCTCCTCAGTTCTTTCAATGCGTCACTTAGTACCTTTGCCTTTTGTACTTTCAAAGTGGCCAACAGTTTTTTGTTTTCTTTCTTGTAAACAGTCGGAGTTTCCTCTTGTAAGCGATCGGCAGCCCTTCCGTAATCTCTTGCCAATTCTTCCATGTTTGGAAATGTTTGTTTGTCTATTCTGTTAGCGTATACAGACATGTTTTCCTTGACTAGATTGATGTTCCGTAACGGCATAGATCTGGAGTCCCAATCAGGAACCTGGATAACCAATTTCTTGGCATCTTCCAAATCAAATTCGGCAAAGGAACCTATGCCAAGGGAAGCAAGTTCAAGCTTCACAGATGGTTCGTAAGGTAATCCACCTTCAATCAAACCAAGTACGTTACTTGATAGAACGGCTCTATACTTTCTCACCAGCTTGTAAAGATTGTTATGAGATTTCCGAGAACTTTGTTTCAAAGCATCCACATTCACATCCTTCCAGCTAGCAAGCAAAATTGTTTCTGAAACTTCCTTGCTTAGAGATTTTCTGCCCTTAGAAATCTGTTCTTCAACAGTTGGTAGGAACTGTTTGTAAAACGACAGAATGTTTTGTAAAGCGTTGAGTTCGGCAGACATGTCTCTGTTGAGCAATACGATATGATTTGCAAAAGCTTCAACAAGTTTTAACCTAATTTTGAACTCACCAGCTGTACTCTTGCTAAAAAAAATGTTCAATGAGGTAAGTAGTGCTGTTTCGTTGTCGTTGTCTGGGTCAGAATCTTTGGCAACGAAAATTATTTCAAATAAGTTAAACCACCACTTACCAATTTCTTTCTCAGCATTTTTGTCCTCAGTATTGAATAACCCATTCCAGGTTTGAAGTTCCAGCTTTCTCCATGAGACAATCAAGTCTGTGATGCGTTTAATATGTGCTCCTAGAGAAACGCGAGATGCAGCGTACTTTTCCCACTCGGCCATAAATGTGTATATTTGTTCGATCTTTTGTAACTGTTTGGCAATGGGGGTATTGGCTGGGAAAGATAAAAATTCCTGGCAAACCCTTTCCAATTCACTTAAAGTGGCGTGTTCAGGCCACTGTTGATGAATTTCATTAACAAGCTTCCACAAGGCATCGATGACAGAAAATGCTCTTTGGGATTCGGATAATGACGAGTCCCTGTAAAAATCGAAGTTATCCCCTGTCACGTTGTCGTTGAAAGACAGTATTTCATCGTGAAGACTAATAATTGAAGAAGCAAAATTCGACCCTGAAAGTTTACCAGAGGCAAATTTCTGTGATTTGCTCAGCAATATCTCGACAACATCCAAACCAGCCTTGGTCACTTCAAGCATTGTGGTGTTTGATTTGTTCAAAAATATCGACATGTACATCTTGGAAATTTCATAATAGATGGTGTCCAAATCTTGAGCGGCAGTAAAAGATGGTTCCGCCTCTAGGGAAAGAGACTCCTCGTATAATGGAAACATGCGTTTGAATTCGGACTCGAAATCTTCTGAAGTGTCCTCATACTTGAATAATTTAGAAGCCTCTTGTTCCTCTTGTTCTTTTTTCATTCTCCTCAAGGACCATCTTTGATACATCATTTGCAAAGCGTTCATGAACGTTGATGACAGAGAGTCATCCCTCTGGTGAAGTTTGAATAGATCCATGTATAAAATCAGAATTTTCTCGGTCGAAGTATCTTCGACGTTAGTATCCTTAAAGAATTTAGTCATTTCAGTAAACGAGTCGTTCAACGTTTGGACAGCAGATAGTTTCAAGGGATCAACACACCATAGGGGATCTAACTTTATAAGTTTACGTTGGTCTACTTGATCATGTCTTGCAAGATCGAACCCGAATTTCATGCAGAACACATATCCAGCAAAAATCTCGTTCAAGTCAGCAAAGTTTTGATAGCCATTGTTCAAACGGTTTATAAAGCTTGAACTATTCTGTTGAAACATTTCGAATCTTCCTTCGGCAATATCATCCCATTCGCATACTGAATTGAAAAGACTTGAGGCTTGTTCTGCGGAGACGGTGGAGCTATAAAATACATTCCACTCATCTATTAAGTTATCAACCGATACAGCTGGTCTGTAAACTCTTGGTTTTTGTGGAGCGTCGTCAGTGGTTACTTCTGTGATTGTTCTTTCTATATGTAGTTTGTCATCACCACTTATAACTTTTTTAACCAAGGACCATGAATCACCCAAATCCTCCAAAAATAATTTGTGCTTTAAAAAGATATCGTATACCACATAGTCGTGTACCGCTGGATCATATGGAATATTGGGGGCATAAAGTTCAATCAGGGCGGTACCGAACAAGATCCAAGCCTGTCCAAGATTCAAGTAATTGGTATCATCAAGTGACAGCTTGATAGCAGGAAGGATTAATTTATGGAAAACAGCTGAAAATTCAGAATTGCCGTCAGCAACAATAATCTCCGTTATATAATCGACATCCATGCTCTCTAGCTCTAACTTGGTATGGACTTCCAATACGCGTTTTACCCACTGCAAAAAGGTAGAAGTAAACAAGGAAATCTTATCATGCAATAGATAGTCAGCCGACTTAATCGTGTTTGATAGTAATAACCTAGCATCGAATAGTGCAGGTGTTATTTGACTTCCTGGGAATGTATGAAAACGGTTTGTTTTGAGGATAATACTTTCAAGGTAGTTCGAGGTAATAATAGACTCTGTGAATGACTTATGCTTTCCGTTATCTGTTACCCACAACATATCAAAGATTGCAGGATACGCCGCCTTATCTGTAGTAAATCCGTTAAGTCTTTCTAATGGTACGGATGAAAATGGTATTATCTCGTTTAGTAACTGTTGTGGAATGGATTGATGCAAAGAAAGTAGTCTCAACAACGTGTCAAAGTCTGTGGAAAAAAAGTGTTTTCTCTTATTCAAAAATTTGGCAGAGATCTCTTCCAAATCATTGATACCAGCCCGTAATCTGTCCAGCAAAGGAGATATGGTTACAATGTCGTTGTTCAAAATATCAGTGGAGAGGATAGAAAATATTTGACTCAAATGTCTGATGGCATCGTATGATTCAGGGAACTGCATTTTCTTAGCCTTTTCAAATTTCTCATATTGCTCTGCTAGTTCATTCCAGTATTGCCACGCTTCTCCTGTTTGTGGGTACAATGTTCTGAACTCTTCCCATAAGATGGTCATTGAGAACCCTCTAGTTAAACCCAAGCTACTGTCGAACTTTGAGCAAACCAAATTCATATCAGAAACGTCAATACCAGCTTGTTGAGCTGATGATATCCATTGTTCTAGCAATTCCTTGTAGACCCTCAACTTTGCCTCATCCTTGCTGGATGCAGATTCAAATGCACTCTCAAGTATAACTTCGAGATATGCCAGCATTTCATATAGCTTTTCTTGAACGAATAGTTCGTCGTTACATAACGTATTCGAAATGTAAGCGACTATACCGCATAAAAGATAGTAAATTGGTATCCTAGGTACATTTTTCAATTGCCGGCCATTAACAATAGCAGCCGATCTTTCGATATAGGTAAGGTCATCAATCTTATTGTAAAGCGATTTTGTGTTCGTCTTTTCCAAATTTTCAATAAGATGTAGTTGTTGACGGGAAGCGGCAAACAAGTACATTCCTTCACCGGAAGAAATGAATGGAGCCGTGTTTTGGAACCTTGGTATTAAATGTTCGTTCAGTATTACTACTAGTGGTTGGTCAGACAGCTGTGAGGGTTGCTGGCCAATGATATCCCATATATTGGATTCAGCTGCCAAAGAAACATTATTTAGCTTATCCACAATTCCTCTCTGGTTCAAAAATTTAATGTATTCGCCGATTAGAATTGAAACATTTCCTTCTGGGTAATATACTGATTGCGTGATGTTAAGAGACCAGGCTTCGAATATTCCCAAAAGGTTGATTGGAATAATACCGGCTAGTGATTCCAATACTGATTTGTTCTTGTTGAAGATCAGTACATCAAGAATCTGACTGAATGTGATTGGAAGCGACAAATAAGAAGGTACGTAGCTTTTTGTAGGGCATTTAACTGTACTTGGATTCAATTCTAGACCTTCTTCATTAACCCCATTTACATTTTTTTCAGATTGTTTCGACCAGTTCAAAGACAACATATCAAAAGATGAAAGTCTATTATCTAGATCCTCCATGTATAATTCGATACCTCTATTCCTCATCGCTCTGGACAATTCCCCGTATTTGGGGTCCACTGTTAAAAAGAGTCTAAAATTAGGATGAGGTTTCAGTATACGCGGCTCCCCATTCTCCATACTGCATTCATTTATCAATAGAGAACCATCTGTTTCTAAAAGAGAGTTTAACCGATCCAGCACAGAGGGGGAACACAGGTTAGCATTGTCAAGAACCAACCAATCCCCATTTTCAATCGCCTTGAGCAAAATACCATCAAACCACTCAAATGCAACCCGCTCTGGTTTTCGTAGAACTACGTCCAGAGATTCAAAATCATCGGCAATTTTCAAAAGGTCTGCATTATCTGGCAGATAAGATTGAAAGTTTTTGAACTTCTTCCACAAAGTAGTGAACTCTGCTTTACCTGTAGATCCGTCGCATATAAAATGTAACAAATCAAAGCCAGCCAGCAACGCCGAAGAGTTATCATCAGTAAGTCCAAGATTGATGGAAAGTAGTTTTCGAACTGTTCTTTTCAATGGTTTGATCACATTCCATATTTTCCTGTTCATGTCAACTTGTTCATAACCACCCAAAATATCCATGCTATCCAAATCACTATTCATTGAAAATACGCAGACCTCAGTTCCCAAAATTGAAGAGAGAAACCGGACTAACTCAGTTTTGCCTGAATTTGCGGGACCTACTAAGATCAGTGGCCAGTTGTTGTTAATGCATCTGATAGCAGACTCGTAAAATTCCATATTACACTCCAAAGGTTGCAAATTCTTTAAAGTAGGGTAGTGGAATGCTGGATTTCTCACAGCGATTGCGCTGTTGACTTGAACATACTGAGGAGTAATTCTGTATAAATTGGAAGCCCTTGAGAAACTCCCAAAAACGTTTTCAATTATCACTTGAGCTTTTTGCTTATCGTCTTTGGTACGAAACCTTTGTCTGATGATGATATCAACAAAATCAAAAACCTTGGTGTCGTCAATTATTCCCTTCTGACTTAGAAGTTTTAGCCATCTTAAAGCATCTCTTAAGTTGAATTCCCAGGGGGAGCCAGATACACCCCACTTCTTCTTCTTCGTGACATCATCCTCTAGAATTCCCATAAGTTTAATCATCTTTGCGCTAAGTTCAGGAGCCACAGAAGGGTATAAATGGTTGGCAATGAGTTGCAAATCCTCCGTTTTGAGAACATCAATATAGACAACAGTAAAACGGTTGACGAAAGATTTAGGAAGCCCTTTTCTCCCACCACCTTGATACTGCGGATTTTGGGCTGCAAACACAAGAAAGTCTGGATGCCGTGTGAATGATCTGTCTAATTCTGGAATGTAAGCCTCACCACGGTGATCTAGACAAGCGTTCAACCCCTCAAGAACTGATTGAGAAGCAAGATTCATCTCATCCAGTAAGACCCAGTGACCTTGTTGCATAGCTCTCAAAAATGGAGCGTCATTCCAAACAAATTCACCGCTTCTTTCACCAGGGACATCAGAGCCAAACAGATCAATCAGGTCGGTTTGTTCAGATAAATTGATACGAGTCAGCTTGTTTCCTGTAAGTTCGGCAAGAGTCGTTACCAAACTTGTTTTACCGACACCTGGACTACCCTCTAATAGAATAGGCTTTTCGACCTGCATTGCTCGAATAACCCTCATCAAGTTGGCCGCGGTAGTTGGGGCATTCATGTTAAAAGAAGGGGATGATGTAGAAGATTCATTTCGTGGGTACGAAAAAGGTCCGATTTTTAAGGTGTCATCAGATAGCGCGTACTCGAAAGACATAGCCAGGCATTTGCGTAAATCATACTCAAGTTTGTTTGACAAAAAGTCAACACATGTAGATTTTAGCTCATTCAATCTCTCCTCATTTTCAGCGAGATAAGCGGTATTATTGGTACCAAGAGCATCAATAAACACCATGGAGGCTCCATGTCCCAAACACTCATAAATATTAGCATTGTTTGGTGTAGTTCTGTTGATGAAATCTACCCATGCCAGAATGTCACGCAAAGAAATAAAACCGCTTGTGGCATCACCGCCACCAAATTTGATGGCATACCATTCCGAAAAAGCAACAATTGTTTCAGTCAACTGCTTAGCACTCTCACACAATCTATCTGATACTATTAAACGAACATCGTCAAAGCTTTCCATAGAAGGCACCCAAATTTCGGTGAACCGGTTCCGTAAAGCTGGGGATAGCTCTTTTTTACCATAATCACCCCCGGGGTTCATTGTTGCAAAAAATTGAAAGCCGTCCTTGGCAACCACTGAACTGTCTGACGAACCTTTCTCCGCCAATAACAAACTTCTTTCTGGTTCAAGGACACTGTTCAATCGCTCTAATACGGAATCGTCGGCTAAGGAAATTTCATCCAACAGGAAATAATCGCCGTCCTTTAGTGCTTGTACTAGCGGACCGTCACACCATTCAAAAAGAATATTCAAGGAGTTTTGAAGCTGAGTTATCTCCTCCCGTAGTACTTCTGGGATGGCGGACTGGTCACATGCATTATAGCTTTCAACTAGTCGATCCAATTCCTCTTCTGTGGAACCACCTAACGCCGTTTGCAGCAGTAAAACCAATTTTCTTTGAATTTCTGATCTGTTACGCATGGGACGTTGGGCCCCTAATATGTCTCCAGTTTCTGTGTTTTGATGCGCATTCAAAGTTACTAGTTTCTTTTCGGAAAATTGAGCCAGTAATTGGCAAATAGTCGTCTTACCACAACCCGTTTCACCAACGAGCAGAACTGGTTCATTGTTTTGTAAACAGCTGGAAACTAAAACTGACAAACGACGAAGAGCCGAAGTCCAGACCACTGAGTCAATTGAATACAGACTCTTATTCTCAACCTTCGAATAATAGGCGTCCATATTCAGCTTAACTTTCATGACCTTTTCAAGGGTCTTTTTGATAGTGGCCTTCTCCTGGGGGTTTCTACATCTCTCACCAAGTAGCATATAGCCATTAGCTGCTAGTTCATCGTAACCCACAGCACCTCTTAATGCCCATCTAAATAAGTCACGTAGAGTTGCAAAACTGTTCTTTTGTTCAAAGAGACGGTTGGCAGATCTTTCAATAGACAGCTGGTGATACACCTCGACAATCTTTTTGGCATATGTTGGGGCAATCTGACACCGTTCCCGAAGAATTATTTCAAGTTCGTCGGTAGGGATATCGTCAAAATGTAACTCCAAGAAACGGTTTCTAAACGCTCTTGATAGAATCTTACGACCACCGTATATGCCAGGTGGGTTTTGAGTGGCAAAAAGCATAAAATCAGGGTGTGGATGTATGACTTCTTGGGTTTCCGGAATAAAAAGTTCTCTGTTATCGTCTAATAGTCTATTCAAAGCCTCGAGCACATCGGTTGGTGCTAAATTCAGTTCGTCGAGAACAATCCAGTAACCTTTACGAAGTGCCTCCACCAGGACACCCTCCTTGAAAGATAATTTTCCACTGTCGTCCGTAACGTACGTCCCTAAATACTCCTGCAAATCTGTGTGTTCATGGTTATTGATACGGACAAATTTGTGGCCAGTGATATCAGCAAGATATTTAATCATACTGGTCTTACCCGCAGAGGTTGGGCCCTGTACTAGCACTGGAAATCTGTTGCCAGACGTTGCTCGCACAAGATTCATCATGTTCTTCTCAACAAATGGGGTGATAATATAGTGTGGTTGATTCACCATTTCCTGTTGACCGGTTTTCATCCAATAATGTTTGAACTGTACAAAGTTTGGACCCGGAGAGGGTGGAGTTTGTGACAGAACCGACTTTACGTTTCTCAATCTGCTGACAGTGTATTTGCTTATTATAGGCTCCAATGTCTTTTCTGAAGGTTGATCCAATAAGGTCAAAAACGTCATACAAAACCCGTCGTATAGAGAGCGACGAAGACCGTAAATGTGCACAATATCACAGACGTACAGCAGTGTTCGTGTTAGCGTACGGACACTGAAGTGTGGTTTCTGATTCGAACCGTCAACTATTAAGTTATTCTCAGCAAGTCTTTTGGCCTCGATGTACAACTCAGCTATGTCGTTCCCGACCCATTCATCGTTGACGCTGTATTTTCCAATGTATTTGTCAATAATGGACAATAGATCAGAAATATCACGGTCAGGTGAGTGAACATATATTTCAGTTAATCTCGATCTTAAACCAATAGGAAGATCACGTTTTCCTACATCTGTTGCTGGGTTCATACACGCAAATATTCTGAAGTCTGTGTGAGCCTTAACCGGAATAGCGTCTCCCTTCTCGGAGAGAAGAATACTTCTCGAATCTGCTTCATTTAACAAGTCTGAGATACTTTCCAATGTGTCTGGAGAAGCTAAGTTGATTTCATCGAGTAGTAACCATTCACCATTTCTCACGGCCTTGACAAGTGAACCTTCGACAAAGTCAAACACAAACGAACTATCTGTTGCCGCTGATTGTGCCTCAAACTTTACCACAGAATCACGAAATAAGTCCCATTGTTCCAACAGCATTTTCTTCTGATCGGGGTTCAGTTTCCTCTTTTTCGTCTTTACGTTGCTACTGCTCTCTGAAATTTCTTCCTTATGCAGAATCTGCTGAGCCATTTTGTAGGCCTCGTTCCAAAGCTTTACAACATTTTTCCATTGGTTCTTGTTGAAACATTTATGTAGCATTTTGTAAAACCGCTCATTTTTCTTCAAAGAGAAGGTAGCAGAAAATAAGGACTCAAAGGTTTCCTGAACTGGGATTCCCACTATCTTGGAGTTTACGGGCTTGTAACCACCTAATAAGTCACCGGTTTCGGTCTGTTGAGAAACGTTGATTACAGTCAATGGTTTATTCATCATTTTTGCAAGTTGCTGAACAACAGTTGTCTTACCTGTACCCGTTTCACCAACAAGTAAAACCGGCTCAGTCATCTGGATAGCGACCGATATTTGTTCCATCAATTTCAGAGAATGGTTCGTCATTGCAAAAGACGTGGCATTCATAGATTTCTTCTGAAGAGCGGAACTAGATTTCTTCAATACAGCCCTCCCAATTTTGATATCGTCATCGGAGGATTCAAACTGCGGAACATGCTTAGTCAAAAACAGCGCAATTCTTGAATTGGCGATCTCAAGTGTCTGGCCAATGCTATGAATTAATGGAGTCAAAGCCTTCATTTCACTAATGGCACCTGCAAAACAGTCTGCAGTTTCTGCAAAAATTGAGTCATAAATTTCTGACTGAATCAATTGGTCAGGCTTCACAATATTGTTATTCGCAAACAACGCATTCAGCCGATTGCATAACTTAACAAGATCTCTTATGGACACCACTCTTGGATGAGCACCTTTGTTAAATGAAATGAAGTTTGGATTCAGGTAGATAGCCTTAACAGACTCGTAGGAGTCGATCAGTTTGGGTATTAAATGGAGTAAGACAGGAAATCTGCGACACAAAATTTGATTAACATCACTAGTAGTTAGCTCGTCGAGATGAACTGTTCTCCATACTCTCATCCCAATTATGTTGAGATTGTAGTTATTTCGTTCATTTGCTTCCGTTCGTTTATTTGTGATCTCATCGTTCATCCTAACGGTGGAAATTATTTGAAATCCATTTGCGGCTTTGATAACTTCGCCTCTAGATGGTATAGTTAGCTCCCTTTTCTCCAACAAAGAAAGCAGGATGGATAATACCTCGGTAGGAGCTTTATCTATATCTTCGATCAGAACCCATCTACCTTCCTTAACGGCATTTGTCAGCACACCAGATCTCCATTCGAAGGTACCTGGTTTTTCACCGGAAGTGTAAGTTCCAATTAAAAGCTTGGCATCAGTTTGTTCTCCTAAATGAATTTTAACAATCGAGTCATGACAACCCATATATTTACTCAGTTCGTTGATTAGGAAGGTCTTCCCTGAACCAGCTTTACCTAAAAGCATGATAGGTTCCGACTTTCTAATCAATTTGGCCAGCTCGCGCAGAGTGTGGACTGTTTGTTTAGTTGGGACAAATGATGGTGGATAGGCCGAGAGCTCTGCACCCGCGTCCGGTTGTAGACTGGTAACTTTGGGAACCAGAATTCCAGATACTGAAACCACACACTTGTTCAGGTCATGTGAGTCAATAACGTAACACTGGTCACTTGTCAGATCTTTGTCAAAGCACTCTTCGACTTCTGGCAACGATGCAAAATTAGAAAATCTCATCGCTTCATTCACTTCTAGAAAATGATAGTCGGACTTTGTATCCAATTCGTATGGTCCAATTAAATTCATTTCGGATTCCGGAATATGTTTATGCATCATTTCTTGTAAGTTTTGTTCACCCATGTCCAAGTATAACGCTAGAACTTTCAGTGCGATAAGTTTGGTTAATGAGTCCAAGCCATCGGTATCTACTAATTGATATAGGATATCTGGTTGGATATAGGCACTAAAAATTTCTTTGTTACAGTACAAAAGTCTGTAGTATGCTAGCAATATGCTAAAGATATCCTGGGAATGCTGAGTGGACGAATTTTGCAAAATCGTAGTAAAATACTCAACATTTGACTTCACGAACAGCTCTGTCAAAGGTAAGGACAATGGGTACATGGAAGCAATTCTACCACATGATACTAACACAGATACCCACTTATCCCTGGGCAAAGCAGTGGTCCACTCAGCTAAAATCTGGAGAAATATTGGTTTATACGCAAAAACGTAAGCAGCAGTGTTTGTTTCACTTAATGCATGGCCAGCCAGAATTGATAAGTTTTTCTTCGGAGTTAATCTGGCATCAAATTTGTAAAGCAAACCAAGCTTTTCTGCCGGAAATCTTTTCTTGTAGAGCACTGCTCTTTGTCTCACAGCATCCAAATCCAGGATGATGCAGTCTTGAGACATTTCGCTAGTAAGAAGTGTTGGTATAACGGTAGCAAAGAATAAAAGAACGTTTTGTATATCAATCACTATCTCACTTTCACTTCTTATCTGGTCTTGTGTTTTTCCTAGTCACAGGACTTGTGCGTAGCGAGGTCTCCGATTATTTTTCCTCTTCTACCTGCTCTTGAAGAGTTGAAAGTTTTTGAAAACAAATCTCATCTCATCGCAAATTTTCGCTGCAAAATACATGTCAAAAGAAAAAACAAATCTTTGTACAGTCGTTTGGTGTGATTTTGGCTGAAAAAGTTTAAAGAGCGACCATAAACTGCCTGCAGAGGGCATCGCGGTTTCAAGCTGATTCATAACAAGTTGATACAGAGAGGGAAAATACACACAGAAAATGGGAATGAACAATCAATTGAGGCCAGTGGATTTGGTGAATCAACCGGCGCCATTTCAAGACAGATACAAGATCCTTCACAAACTATATGATCAGCTATGCAAATGCTACAACAGGACTGGTAGAAGCAAAAGGCTAGAACTCCTCGCGGTTAAGTTAGAGGCGCAGGTAGCGAAAAGCAGTAAAACTCCTCAAAGCTATCGTTTCACTATGGGCATCTTGTTTCGAGATTTGCTGAAGTATAAAGGTGACTTGAAAAAGATCTCTATTGCTGATAAGCCCTTGATTGGCACCTCAAAGATCACGCCTTCTGTGATAACGACAAAACATGCTGCGCTTGAGGCATTGGGTAAACTTCTAATGACCGAGGAACAATTTAAGAAGAATCGTTTTATAACAAGGAAGAAAATTACGCAAGAAGACCGTACATCGTCCACAACTCAACTTCCCGACTATGTGGTGTGTGTCAGATGTGGGTTGAAATTCCAGAGGAAACTGATAATGACACCAGCGACATGTCGCTACCATCCGATGAAGAAGCAATATAATAAAATCACCAAAGTGTACGAATACCACTGTTGTGGAGAAACCAGCAATTCGACCTCAGAACTGAGGTTTGGCTGTAAAACGTATACGCATCATGTCTACAAGCACGACAGCTATGAAGAATTGCGTCAAATATCATCCTTTGTGGATACAGGTTCTGAAGAGGGCCAGTCTAATGTTTTGGCTCTAGATTGTGAAATGGGGTTTACGTCGCTAGGATATGAAATGATCCGGTTGACGATTGTAGATTTCTTCACGTGTGAGACAGTGTTTGATAGAATTGTGAAGCCGTTGGGGAAGGTGGTCGACTTGAATTCGGAGTTCAGCGGTGTACACAAAATTGACCCAAATGACTGCTTGACTTATGGAGAAACGATAACGCAGGTAGTTGGTCCTGATATAATAAATAAAAACACGATTCTCATTGGGCATGGTTTTGAAAACGATCTCAATGTTATGCGAGTGACGCATGACAAAGTCATTGATACTTCTGTCTTGTATCCTCGGGGACACATGAAACGGTCTTTAAAAGATTTATCCTTCGAGTTGTTGAGTCGTAAAATTCAGACAGGTGAGCACGATAGTTCACAGGATGCTATTGCCACAATGGACATTATAAAAAAAAGTTTGGGTATATCTTTGGAGCAAAAAGAGTGGCAATGATATAATCATATTTATTCCATTTACACTAACGGTCTTTTGATTTCTGATCTTTGAAAGAACGATGGTAACATAAGCAATCAACATGGCTATCTTGCGCCTGCTGATTCGATCAAGAAACAAGACAATTATGTAGGAAGCGACCAAAAGAAAACAGCAAAAAAACTTGCACAAGTTCTGTTCTTCGTTACTGGGTGTCAGTTGCTGAACATATTGATACAAGCAAAGTAGTCTGAGCCTTGCTGGAAATAGTAGCATTGGAGCCCCGACGGTTACTTAATGTGGTGAAATGTTAAGTCTTTCACGTGATCAAATCTTTTCCATAAATTCAACTTTTTTTCCGAAAAGATTTGGTCCCGGGTTAACGCCCGTGGACATTTGGTCAATTTGAAACAATACAGAGATGATCAGCAGTTCCCCTGCATAAGGATGAACCGTTTTACAAAGAGATTTATTAGTTTTTTTTGGTATTTCGACAGTACATTTCTCACAAGAGTTACGTCGTGTTAGACCAAACCAGCTTCATCTTTCTGTTGAAATTAGAGGAATAATAAATAGGTAAAACCTAGTATCGAGTCCCACGTTCGAGTCCCAGCTTATGCGAAAAAATAATAAATATAATTACAACGAATGTTGCATGCCACAATGAATACTACATAGTAGTGGTGAGTGTGTGATCACAGCAGTACTCGCCCAATAACCCTTGCTTATTAAACAAACTCTATTCTCTTGTTGTGTTCTTGAAGGTTAGTGGATGAATCGATTTTGATAGCGATCATCATGATTTCCCCATTCCTTACGCCCAACTTCCACAGAGAGTTGTTCAAATGCAGCGCCAGGCCACAAGTGTACCCTAGTCTTTTCATGTCTGTGAAATCGTGGACTCTTTCCGAGCATTTTGTGCTGGACATCAATTGTCCGATGTTACTGCAGTTAATCTTGTTGATATTTAAGTCACAAATGGAGACACACGCGGGGACGACGAGATGATCACCCTTGGCGCCTCTGCGGTGTGATGGGAAATTGAATTTGTAGTCGTTCAAATCAACTTTCTCCCTGATGAGCAGATCCTTGAATTTAGTTTCGAACTGTGCAATATCGGGGCCCGTGACGTCCACGTGGATAATCTTATTTGACTTGTTGAAAACGAGTGTACTACCATTTTGTCCCGGTTGGAGAATCAACTCGTGCGGGTGGTCATCCACCAGTGGTCTGCTATACTTGACAATATCCCAAGCTGTTCTTTCCACTTTTGCATGTTTCTGTTTCTTCTTTGCTGGTTCTGCCTCGTTCCCCTCATCGTCCGCGTCCCCCTCCGAGGGTGGTGACGTTGCTGTGCATTCGTTGGTACACAAGTTCGACCCGCGGTGGAGACTGACCCCCGATTTATCTATATCTGCGAGTCTGATTGTGATCTCCGAGAGGGCGTCGTCGTACGGGTTAACACCAGTGGAACATTTCACCAGTAATTGTTCCGGTCTCGTCAGGTTATAGAACCTGCATTCTCCTCTGAGTGTTTCCCTGAGGGAATCCGAGAGCGTCTGCACATCGAGTACATTGTCGAGTGCATCCAAAACGAGCTGGAACAATTTCGGCGACCTATCCCTTACGTACATAGCACTTTCCCACTGGTACGTTGAGCAAACGGTATGATGTTTCGCCAGTTTGAACTCTTGCCCCTGCACGTTCACGAGATGGTACGGCATTTGGTTCTTGATGGTCCTCATCACATCGTCCAGTTTGTAGAAAAGCAAGTCAGTCTGTATATTCAAAAACTGCTGCACTGTTGCGATGGAGAGCACCGTGGTGTACCCGTTCAAGTAGTCCACCAACCATTGGAACACTCTCGGGTTCCTATCACTGAATTCCCAACCACCTTCACTCTCATCAGTGGTGAACAAATTGGGTGCAAACTTCACGAACACCTCACCCCCAACAGAAAACTCCTCCGATCCAACGGTAACTCTCATCGGTCCCTCCACGCAACTCTAGCCTGTCTCCCTTCACGACCAACGCACCCCAAGCCGCATCCCCACCGGCATCAATTGCACACACACACACCCATCATCCGCTGCAATATATACTCGACGGGCACCCCAGCCACCGCTGCCACACCACCTCCATTTGTAATCAGTCAACCACTGGGCGATGGATGCCCCATGCAATTACTAATCCCAGGACGCACCCCGAAGCCCTCACTCTCGCACAAAGCCCTAAACAGAACGCAGCAGGCCGTGCACCGCAACCTCCTCTCTGGAAAAAAAATTACTGCTGGCGGGCCCATCCTCTTAGTCAGTGGGAACGAAGGGTGCTGGCGTGTAGGGGGTGGCATGCGGTTGGGAGATGCGGAGGGCAGGATGTATAAAAGGGGCCCTGCGGAGGGGTGTTCAATTGCAACTGATGGGATGTGTTCTGGTTTAGGGTAGAATACAGAACAGTATACACACACACACACACACACACACACAATAATGGCTCCACAATTGAACAAACCACTACCAACCGGGGACTTTTCGTTCCAGTACATCGCCATCTCCCCCAAGGATGCTGACCAGGAGGCCTGCAAGATGCCGCAGAGTGTCAAGTGGGCTGACCTGATCAAGGACAACAAGACAGTTGTGATCACTGGTGCTCCCGCTGCGTTCTCCCCCACGTGTTCCGTCTCGCACATCCCAGGGTACGTCAGTTACGCGGAGGAGTTGGTCGAGGATAAAGGTGTCGACCAGGTTGTTGTTGTCACGGTGGACAACCCGTTCGCCAACCAGGCGTGGGCGCGCAGTCTTGGCGTCAAGGACACCACGCACTTGAAGTTCGCCTCTGACCCAGTGGCGAAGTTCGTCAAGTCGCTTGGGTACGAGTTCAAAGTCGGCGACGACGTTTTCTGGTCCGGGAGATGGACCGTCATTGTCAAGGACGGCGTGGTCACATACGCTGCCTCTGAGAAGAACCCAGCGAGCGACGTCACCGTTACCTCCGTCGAGGAGGTCTTGGCACACTTGTAATTGTGCAAACCGTACGTACTAAATATATAAGTAAGTAATTAATTGAATCAAATTTATCTTCTATGAGAAGTTTAGTAGCGGTAGTAACGGTAGAGTAGTAGTAGTAGAATGCTTGTCTTTTGCTATATATAATGTTCTATATTAGATTAATGTTTATTTGTTTAATACACCTGTCTTGGCGTGTGAGAGGATGCACCCCTCAGCACGCTTATGAATACATAATGAGTAGTAGATTTAGAGTCCAACAAAGAAACTTATTACAATAGGAAAGCAGCGGCACCGGCCAAAAGGGCGCCGGCAGCTGGGACAGCGTTAGCGGCAACACCCCCCTGGTAGGTGGAGGAGATGGTGTGCTTGGAGGAAGTGCCGTTCTTGGAGGCGGTGGCCTGGGAGGTTGGGGCTGGGGCAGCGGTGGTGTTCTTTGGGACAGCGGCCTCGGTGGTTGGGATTGGGCACCAGGTGGTGTACTTGGTGACGGTCTCGTTCTCGGTGACGGTGGCGGTGGAGACCAAAGCTGGGGAGACGGTCTCGTGACACTTGTCGTCCTCACAGTGGGTGATGGTGACCAAAGTGGTTTGAGAAGAGGTGGCGGTGGCAGTGGTGGTGGAGTTGAATTGGGCGGCAGCGACGGCAGAGACGGCGGCAACGGTGGCGACGGTAGAGAATTGCATTTTTGGAAAGTTAGGGTTTGAGTAAAGCGAGTGACTGAAGATAGATTGTTCTTGGTTTTTTTTTTCTATTATATGAGAGAGACAGAAGGAGAAGTTTCGAAATGCTATTTGCAGGAACTGGCCGTGAGTTTATATATTCGAGAAAAACTGGAAAGGCAGCGAAAGCAAACACAGCGGGCGCGCTTCGCGTAATCACAGAGGTGCGTGTCTGTTGACAGTGCAAATAGAACCACAAAACGTGCCCTTGCGCTGGGCAACCCGTGCTGCGTCGCTTAGTGCGTGCGTGCTATGTTTGTTTGTTTGTTTGTTTGTTGTGTGATGTGTCACCGCGCTGCGCTCAGCGAGAAAACTGTTTCCGCTTTGGGAAGGCGTGTGTGTCCAGAACCGCGGCGGGTGTGCTATTTTTAGCACCGCGGAGAGAAGCCGCGGAGAGGGCGTGTTCCACGGTTTCTGCGGGTGCTGCCCCGTTTTCGCGTCGCCCGCTGGGCCGCGCCCGCGCGGTGTCCCGATCGGGGAACCGTGCTGGTCCTTTCGGAGCACAGCGAAAAAAAACAGCCCGCCTGGCGAAAAGCCAAACAAAACGCGCCCCGGGCGGGAATCCGCTGCGCGTTTCGCGTCCCGGGGGTACCCGGCCAGCCCGCACGCGGCAGATCTGGAGGGAACCAGCAAGAGGGTCTTCTTTTCTCTTCTCTCTTCCCCCCACAGGGCGTCGGTGGCGTGTGTGGCCGGGTGGCGGCGTTGCGCTGGGTTAGTAAGTGCCTCGAGGATGGCAAAAAGACTTTGAAGGATACGGGTGCTAACCTTGCGCAACGTGGAGGGGAGGGCTCGAGGGGGGACACAGACACTGCCTTGTAGATACACTGCGCCAGGGAAGGAAGAGGCAAGAGACCCAACCAGGAGTGCAACACACAGACACGCTATGGCTACACACGAGGAGTTTGTGAGGACGCAGATCTTCGGGACAGTGTTCGAGATTACGAACAGGTACACAGGGTTGAACCCGGTCGGGATGGGGGCGTTTGGGCTGGTGTGTTCTGCAACAGATACGCTGACGGCACAGCCCGTGGCGATAAAGAAGATCATGAAGCCGTTTTCAACGGCAGTGCTCGCGAAACGGACGTACAGGGAGTTGAAACTGCTCAAACACCTGAGACACGAGAATCTGATATGTCTGCAGGATATCTTCCTGTCGCCACTGGAAGACATATATTTCGTGACAGAGTTGCAGGGGACCGACTTGCACAGGTTGTTACAGACAAGGCCCTTGGAGAAACAGTTTGTGCAATATTTTTTGTACCAGATCTTGAGGGGTTTGAAGTACGTGCATTCGGCTGGGGTCATCCACAGAGATTTGAAACCAAGTAACATCCTTATCAACGAAAACTGCGACCTCAAGATCTGCGATTTCGGGCTCGCGAGGATCCAGGACCCGCAGATGACAGGGTACGTCTCGACAAGGTACTACAGGGCACCGGAGATTATGCTCACGTGGCAGAAGTACGACGTGGAGGTCGATATCTGGTCTGCTGGCTGCATCTTCGCAGAGATGATCGAGGGGAAACCGCTGTTCCCAGGTAAGGACCACGTCCACCAATTCTCCATCATTACAGACCTCTTGGGGTCCCCCCCAGAGGACGTCATTAACACCATCTGCTCAGAGAACACTTTGAAATTCGTCACCTCGCTTCCGCACAGGGACCCGGTGCCCTTCCACGACAGGTTCAAGACAGTGGAACCAGATGCGGTAGATTTGCTAGCAAAGATGCTCGTGTTCGATCCAAAGAAGAGAATCACCTCCGCGGAGGCATTGGCACACCCGTACTTGGCACCTTACCATGACCCTACAGATGAACCAGTCGCAGACACAAAATTCGACTGGCACTTCAACGACGCAGATTTGCCAGTAGACACCTGGAGGGTCATGATGTACTCGGAGATTCTGGACTTCCACAAAATCGGCGGCACAAACGGACAGATAGACACCTCCGCCACGTTCGACGACCAAGTCGTCGCAGCCACCGCGGCGGCTGCAGAGGCGCAGGCGCAGGCGCATGCACAGGCACAAATCCGCAGGGACGGCGGAGTCGAGAAGCCAGCAGAGGACAAGCAGGGCCAAGAACAAGACGCCATCTCCAAATACGCAAACCAAGCAGTCCACTACGCCAACGAATTCCAGTAGAACTGCAGGAACAGCACGGGAAGGAAAGACAAAGGCGAACGCGAAGAAGACACAGTACTGTATATTTTTCGTCTACTGGGAACATCTGTCCGCTATCCTCATCCAACCGTCGTGTATGTATAATCATTAATCCACTTCATTCATCTCTCTCTCTCTCTCCCTCTCTCTCTCTTTTTCTCCAATTACCAACGGTTTCATTAGACATATGTATGTGTGTATACGCACGACTACTGACTTTTCCCCTTGACTAGGACGAGTACACACTGCGTCAGGCGAAGGTCAGTATTTTTGAACATAAGAAATACATAAATAAAAGGTAAAATGAAAAATAATACCATAAGAAAGGTACATGCAGGTATCATCTCACCACCACTTCTGAGGGCCAAAGGTCTCATTCTTCTTCAAAGTATAGTACGTCTTGTACTTCCCATCGTATGTGTTCTTCCACACGGTGTTCCCCCACCATTTTATGTTCCCCGCAGGGTACTGCACACACAGGAAGATGATAACCACGGCAATCGCCACCCCAGTCTCCACAGCGGCCCCCATCACGAAATTGTACTTGTTGAACCACCGTGGGAACCGCTTCCGGATTGTGAATAACATGTACCCCATCGCGAAGTACAATGTGTAGTTGTATGGTGTGCTTGGTGGGATGTTACCAGGCCCAGTGAAGAACACAGGAGTGTTGATATGCTTCAAGAATTGATTCTTCTTGAACACACGCTGCGCTGCGTACACTCCCAGAGGCACAAGCAGACCGATTAGGAAAAACCACATTAGGGGACTGTACAGTCTGTGTGGGGAGAACAGATATTTGGGGAGAGACCAAATAATGGATGCATTGAACATGGTACGACCGTTGGCACAGATAAATCCATCCTTTTGGGTCGTCGAGCAGACGTCGTCGATGTGCACGTACATCCATTCCTGGATACCGACGGTGACCATACCAGATATAATGGTGGCGTACATTTGAATGAAAAATAGTAACCTAGGTGGAACCTTCATGTACACACCCAGTTTCAGATCTCTAGACAACTCAAGACCTTGCCTCATCACAATAAACCCGTACAGTTTGAACAGCAAGTTGGACATGGGTCTCAGGGGTAACATGTACCCGCAGATCAATTCGGTTATGATGTTCAAACCGACGTGTTGGTTCGTCATTGCCTCTAAAATACCTTGAGGGATAAAGTTGACCAAAGACAACATAATGGCAATGATAAAGGCCCAGACTGGGAGTCCTGAGTCAAAACCACAGACCGTCGCAAACCCTAAACCGGCAACCACAACCTGAACAATACCGTACCACCAGTCAGGACAATCATTGTAGTTCTTCAAGTATGTCCTCGTATGGATGTCTCGACCACCGTGGAAACGATTGGTAAACCCCTTCATGATATCTTTGCCGTGATACAGACCACAGTGCACAAATACAGCCACAACAGCTGCAAAATTTAGGGCATACGCCAACAAATACGAAAATGGAACCATGATGGGCGAATATTTCTTATATTTCTCCAAATTAATTGTGAAGTCTGGATTGATCACTTTCGTAACATTGAACGATTTACCCGTGTTGTCATACGTGGTACCAGAAATGACCGGCATATACTTGGCGTACCAGACGTTATAGAAATAAAGGAAGGGCAAAACAATCATGAAAAAGATGAAAACGGAAGCGTAAGTGTTGGCAACGACGTAGAATGGAGTTGCAAAGACTGAACCTGTTAGCGCTTGAGAGATCTGGGTATAGTCAAAAGTCACTGGCATGAGCCCCATCCCGGACTTAACACCGAAAATCGTGTTGACAATAAAGTTATTCCTAGTTTTGGGACCCCATAGGATGACATTGAAATTTGACAACCCTGTGAACAGGTAACCAGGGACCCAATACCAAACAAAACTACCAAGGAGAACAAAAAAGAAAAACCTGTATCTCGTAATTCTCCAACCGTTGACAATAGTCTTGTCGATAGCAGTATTGTGCAAAGAATCGAAAAGGGAAACAGCAATCAATGTTTGTGGCCAGACGCAGGCAGCTGGGTACACAATCCATCTCCTTGTTAACCCTGCTGCACCGTATCCCAACATTTGAGAAGTCCAGACGAGCAGAAACTGGTAGCCGACGCTTTGCTTCTTCTTATAGAAAGCAGTCTGTGCGTTCAAAACGTACATAGCGTATGCTGTGCTCGATGTCAGGGCGACAGAGATTGTAACAATGGCATGCTCTTTCTTGGTGAAAGGACCAGGGTTCAAATCGAAGAAATGGCAGCGCTTACATTTCCAGTCTGGTAACCACGAGAGTAGCTTTCCTATAGGATAGCAACAAACTTGAGCTACTAAAAAATTGATTGTTAACGATGGGTACCTCAGGGAGAAAAACTGGTTGACTCCAGCAAAGAGTATAACGAAAACAGTAGTCAGAAACCATGTTCTCCAGTGATTGATTTCAATTGTTGGGTCATCGCCGACTGGAACAACTGCCCTAACCTGTGCGTATGGCGAGTTTTTCATATCTGTTGGATCGCCTTCCCAATCCAAGCCATCATCTTCTTCTTCCTCATCCTCAACGAATGATTGCACAGATTCGACTACAACACCTGTCTTCCCCTTTGTTTTTTCTATGGTGGAAGAAGTATCATACGATATAATATTGGCCCCATGTTTCACGTAATGGACCTCCCCATCCTCCAAAGTGTGAACGCTCTCTTCCTCACTTGGAATACTCATTCAATTGTAATAAAGTATCTTAATTTTGTTATGTTGCTACTGTGTGTGAGCATATTCAAATGAACCTTAGAAGCGAAAGACATATTCAAGAGGTTTCATAAAATGAAAAACCGTCAAGTAATTATACTCGGCAAAATTTTGATCTGATTACTTCATTCTTCCAAGAGGTGAGTCAAACATAGCGATTGACGATAATGAATACCACAATACTACGAGTTAGGACATATTTTGCTCCGAGTGAGACTTTCCCAGATGTGGCAGAGGTTTGTCTTGTGGAAGATAAAAATGTGGTGAGCACAATGGAAACATAAGTGCAGACGATAAGATACGACGCGCCACACGTCAGGAGAAAGCTTCGATTTTTAGAAGTACTTATCTCATCATGCATAATAACTAGTTGCTTCTGTTTTCTTTTTTGTTGCAATAAAAGCAACCTGGATAAAGCCACTACTTGGAAACTGTGGCGGAAATGTGTCAAGACAGATAGGAAAAAAAAGGAGAGAGAAAAAAAAATAATCGAAATGTCTCAAGTATGGCTTTATCAGATAAGACAGGGAAATCCATGCTGTACGGTGTAAGTGAGAGTAACGGTGGGGTGAGTGTAGTTTCATGTGCTTGGCATTGCTTTATCAGTGCAGCCACGCATTCCAATGCTGTAGTGTTAAGATCTTTTAGAATATGAGATAATGATTTTCAAGCTTGGAAGTCAAAAAAAAGGCGATATCTGGATGATACTGTGGTTTTCTCTAATACAGAAGACTTGATTCCCCAACACATTCGCTCAGATTATGCACGATAAGTAAAGAAGATTTGGTAAACCGATTGTTCAAACATTGAGATCATTAGATAAATATGTGCCTTTGTTTTTTCTCTTTTTTGAGTCAAATATTGGAATCTTTATCAGGTACTCAGCAAGGTAACTAACTGGTCATATCCGGAAGAAAATGGCTTTCATCCAAGACAAGACTTGGTTGGCAAGGTACTGGTTGATTTTGTTACCTTTGGGTACGTTGTTTTTCCTTTCTTTTGCGCCATCGAGAGGTGGTAGCGGAACCCTTAGAAGACCTTCTTGTCGGAAGATTGAACCATTGAAACCTGTATTTGATGGTTCCGTTCATGAAATTCTACATGACAAATCGTATAAGCAACAGTCAATTAAAAGGCTGTCAGAAGCGGTTCAGATTAAGACAGATGTAGGTGATTATATTCCGGATCCCGAAGAATCTCTTGAGCCATGGTTGGCTTTCATCGACTTTCACAAATATTTGGAAAAGACGTTCCCGCTTGTTCATGAACACCTACAGTTGGAGAAGGTCAATCAGCTTGGGTTACTGTACACATGGAAGGGTACAAATGAGACGCTAAAGCCGGCAATGTTCATGGCGCACCAAGATGTGGTACCTGTGAATGAAGACACTATTGATCAATGGAAATATGCACCATTTTCAGGGTACTACGAAAGTAGCACAGATCTGTTATGGGGCCGTGGCTCTAACGATTGTAAAAATTTGCTATTATCAGAATTTGAAGCCATTGAGAAACTCTTGGAAGATGGATATGCTACTGAACGAACAATTTTGCTGGCAATTGGCTTTGACGAGGAGTCTGGTGGCAAAATGGGTTCTGGAAGAATGGCTCCCATTCTGGATGAACGGTATGGTCGTAACGGAGTCCTCATCATTATTGATGAGGGGGAAGGTATCGTCGAGGTTGAGGACGGGCTGTACATTGCCACCCCAATCCCAAATGAAAAAGGGACTGTCACTCTTGAGTTACACGTGGTTGGGAAAGGTGGACACTCTTCAGCACCACCAGATCATACTACTATCGGTGTTGCCGCTCAACTGGTGAATAAGCTCGAAGATAACCCATTTCCTTTCCAATTTAAACCAGACAATCCCATATTTGGTTTATTGACGTGCACTGCTGAACATTCGACTACTATTAACCCTAAATTGAAAGAAGCTATCTTGAATGCTGGGACGAGTAGCGCTGCAAATGAAGCGTTAAGTGCACTTCTCGGTCGCAGTAAAGGATGGCGTGACACTATCAGAACCACACAAGCTATTGACATTATCAATGGTGGTACAAAGATTAATGCTCTGCCAGAAACTGTTAGAGTCATTACTAACTACAGGATTGATATGCATGACTCTGTCGAGGCAACCGTTCAAAGTGCTATTGACATTACTGAAAGTGTTGCTCTTAAGCAGAACTATGGTGTTTTATTCAATGGCACATACTTGTTGCCACCCACCGAGAACGGGTATATCGAAGTGATTCAATACATTCCTATGAAAAAACCTCTACAGCCGTCTCCGGTCTCACCAAGTGATGGTCCTTTATGGGATGTTTTGGCTGGTACCATCCAAAACTTGTTTGAAAATGATATGTTTCCAGGCGAAAATAAAGAGTTATACGTCACTACTGGTGTCTTCCCGGGGAATACAGACACGAAGCACTATTGGAACCTCAGCGATAACATATACAGATTTGTTGGGTCTACCTCCAAAGGTAGTCTTCTGAGTAACGTCCATTCCGTCAATGAAAACATGAACATGAAATCGCACTTATCAGCGATTGCGTTTGTATATGAGTTTATTATCAATGTGAGCTCGTTTCACGATGAGTAAGATGGTTGGATAACAGTGCGTGTCAATCGGGTGATATATGGAGTGAGAGTTACAGCAGTTGGTTGTTATAATAGAGAAATTGACGTTTTTTGTTTTCAGATGTAGAGTGTTATTATATCTTAAAGCGACCGGCGTTGGTTGGGGTAAAACTATCCAAGCTGGATTTTATAAATATGTATTTTTCAAAGCAAAAAATCCTGGTAAAATTATTACTTTGTTGGAACCACATTAAAGAGCTTGATGATTTGAAGGACCTATGAACATAGATATCGTCTATTGGAACCTTGTCTCACTTCCTTTATACATTTCCTTTCCTTATGTTTCCTTTTTAGAGAGAACAAACGTGTGAAAGAAGCAAGATGTAAGAGCTGAAGTCGGTTCTGATTAATTAAATTGTGTAAAGACTCTGATATTGTGTATTTACGCCGTATACGTAAAGTATGTAGTTATATCAGCTGTACTTGCTTGTCTAAGACTCGTTCGTTAGTTGGGTCCTGGATTTAGAGACGGTCTTGAAAGATGTCGGTGCAGATACCTTGGGGTTTATAAATGTTCCGGATAACGGACCATCCGCATGTCTCGAGTTCGTATACTCACATGTCGGGTTTATAATAGTTCACAGTACTGTATTGGATAGGGTAACTGGTCATGAGTCCATTTCCAAAGGGAGTTCCAAATTTATCCTCACACGAGACTTCAGAATAATTTTAAGCCCTTGTATAATTTATAGCATATTAAAAACCATAAAATAGAATCCGAGCTATCTTACACAAAAAATGAATTTTGTAGATTTGTATCTAAAGATGATCGAAGCTCTCGAAGGATCTTAGCTTGTTGTTGGTTGTTCATCTGGACCAAGACATCTCAGGATGTAGTTGTTTAACCTGTATTATAGGAATTCTTGCCCTCACCGTAGTGAGAAAGAAACCTCTAAATAAAATATAAAATCAAATATTAATCTTGCTAAAATTCTTCGAGAGAAACGAGCTATATCGTGTGCTTTTATATGGTTAATTCTGAGATAAATAAACCACTTCGTCCACGATGCAAAACTTTTCCTATTCGGCTATTCCTAACAAAAGAGGAAATGTTTTGGCTTGTGTTAGCTTTCATTTTACGCGTTACTACCGAATCTGGGTAAAAACGCGTGAATGACAGCTGGCGAGACCACTACCTCAATTGTAGCATCTCTAATTTTACTTCTTACCGCATTTCTGTAGTCATCTGCGGAATTCCAACAAAAGACGCTATTTTCAACTATAACATAATTAAGCAATAAGTCTTTGTGTCGTAGTCTTTAATTCTACTTTGGCAACGACAGAATATTTGAATATGAACTAACATATACTTGTAAAGTAACATTAACAACAAAAGTAATAACTCTGTTTTGAAATAGAACTTAAATGTTTCACAATATCTCTTCATGATTAATGCCTCTCTTTTTCTTCTTTTTAACTAAGCATAAAAACGATACAACGCTTATTATTGTTGTCCAAATTTTCTTTCATGTTTTTCTTCTTTCCTTTTGTGTCTCTTTTTTCTTGTTTTTAATAGCGTAATTATGTGCCTTGTTGGAAATTATAGGTCCAAACCCTATAATCTTCCTGGAGATAAGTACCTTTTTGTCTCATGTGAAAAGGAAGAATTTTCACAACGGTACTTTTCACTGGAAAAATATACTTGAAGATATCTCTAGATAGTATTATGTACACTACGTAGTTCTGTTTAGAGAAGCTAATACAATTTTTATATAAGTCCTTTCACCTTATGATGATGAATCCCGTCAGCGACCAGTACATTCAATATAGGACCTAACTAAATTTTTTTTTAGAATATATATTTAAAATTATAAATTTTAAAAAAAATAAATTCTTGTTCCTCGTGGCCCAATGGTCACGGCGTCTGGCTACGAACCAGAAGATTCCAGGTTCGAGTCCTGGCGGGGAAGAATTTTTTTTTTGATTGTATAGTATCCGCTCTGCGGGAAGACTATATTAAGACTATTATAATGGTAATAGTTCTCTGGTTCTCTTGTATATGAGTAGTTCATAGTTGTATACAAGAGAGTGGCGTGAAAAGAAGAGGATCGGGTGGCAACTCGAGACTCTGAAAAGGGGAACCCGGACACAAAAGTGGCCCAAAGGTCACTATGTACGGCAGGGATACTACATTGAGCAAAGTATCCGTAATGCGGGATGACTATACCAAAACTATAAGAGAAGTAATACTTCTCTGGCTCTCTTGAGTAAGTATAAAATCTAGTTGTATACAAGAGAGTGGTTCTAAAACAGAAAAAATAAACATTAGGGAAGGGAAAAGTGTTATAGAGGAACAATTTTTGTTTTCGATACCTACTCTACCTCTTCTGATCAGTTTCATACGAGAATATCGAACTATGTATATAATAGCTTGTTATATAACTGAGCGATCAAGGTCAATGAATATATCAACATGAAACGATCTTAAGCTACTGATTCATTCTCAATTTCGCTTGAGCAAAAAGGTCGAGCTTTGGAATATCATACTTTTATAAATATCCCCTCCACTCAGCTCCATATATTCTAAAAAACATGTCAACTTCTATTTATATGTATTGACTACATCTAACACAGAGTCCCTATCATTAACATTGCTGTTTGAAGTACGTTCATCCTCGTTACTGTTCGTATTCGCCTCTACGATGCGTTTATCGTCGCTACTCGCAATTGAAACGGGTGTATCTCTTTTATCGCGAAACTCTTTCAACTCTTCTTGACTAACGTGAATACCTAATCCTAGTAATGCTGTTTGAATAGCATTTTTGGTGGAAGGAATACTCTTCAAATCCTCTGTGGTGGCGGATAAATCTGTTTCATCAACTTTTTTCGTGACATTTTTGTCAGATATTTCGGTGTCCGTAGTAATCGCTGACACATTGCTGCTACTTTTTGCCTTTTTCTTGTTGAAGTAGTCTTTCCATGTGTTCCAAACATTGACTGGCTGTTGTTCTTCCCCGCTTTTAACTGAAACCGGGTCATCGTTATTCGATGATTTCTTTGACAGGGCCGACGAACTTCGTGAATCGTTCGACTTCGTTTTATAAGGTTTTGGTGAAGGTTCCTCCAGGTTGGCAGGCCCCCTCTGTTTCTTCATGTTCCTGAAGGTAGCGATGAACTTTTGCTGAAAAGCTGCAATTGGGTCGACATCATTACATATATGCTTTGCCTGAAATAAGTCAAATATTCGATCATCTGTAGTGGTATTGAATATGCGAAAGTTCTTCGTTTCTTTCCATTTTTTAACCCAACCCATATTGAAGAAATGCACCGGATCTGTTTTCAGCAAATCTTCTGAAATAGTCTGTAGTGCATCCGAGTTATTTTCGTTTAGCGTAATATAGTCATGCAGCTTGACACTGCAAAATAAACCAGTTAGGTATTCTTCGAATTGTGATCGGATCCAATCCTCCCCACCCTCATACTGAAAGGATTTTGTTGATTTTTCATTGTTGTCGTCAAAGGTCTCATCAACTAACGCTGCCATACCTTCTATCCATTTACTGTCTTGTGTTGACAATTGGAGAACTTGTGTTATAGACTTGTTTAGAATCTCGACCCTATTTGCATCCAAGTTCACAAAAATATCGCATAACGATTCTTTCTGTTCGCAAAGCAGTGAGTTCGAAGTTCCTAAGACAAAAAATTTAGATTTATCGGATCTTAAGACATCTAGTTGCTGCAGTGGTGTATATGGAGAAAAAAACCCACCTTCTTCAAAAATTCGAAGTGGAAACCCCAAAAATCGATGAACCGATTTTCGATCTGCGGATTGAAAAGATGTTGCAATTTGAGAATGCGCACTATTTGACGTTAATTGAGGACTCCCGCAATCCTGTAGATTCCAAAGGAGCTCTGGTATCAAACTAACGAGTCCAAACTGCAAATTGGACAAGTTTTCAACATTATTTCCATAGAATATTATCTTTTGTTCCAATAACATCGCTTTCAAAAGAACTAATGCTTCCTTTTTGAGGTCTTTTATTATCCTCTTTAAACACAGCCCGACGTAAAAGTTATTGTTATCTGCTAAAAGGTCTGAACTTGAATCATAAAGAGAAACGAGACTTTGGTGGAGGTTATTTATGAGAGTCTTGTCAGTAAAATCGTGTTGAAGAAAAAAAGCGTTAGTTACTATATTCAATTTGTCTTTAATTTGACTGAAGATTGGAAGTCTTGAAACAACAACAATGGCCTTTTGCACCGTGCACCTTGTGACATCCTTGTCTTTCCGAATAAGGTCTTCAGATTTGATTTGCCTAGAGCAAGAAATGGCAAAAAATGTAGTGTAATCGTTTAGTTGATCTTCAGGTAAGGATGCTGCATCGTTTGGCAAGCTCGACTTCGTCTTCTCATTGAACAGTAATGTAAAAAAAGTAAAGGTTTCCTCGAACGAATGTGAACCGTCTGGAAGCGCCTGAAAAGGTAAATCTTTCCACAGGTCCGTTTCATCTGTACCATCCGGTAAACCATACCAGTACTCCACTTCGGGACCGCGTTTATGATGGAAATCGACCAGACACACGCCCACAATTGTTTGTTTCTCAGCCATTGTTTACGGGGAACTAATCGACGGCTTTGAAAGAGAACCGTACTCGTCGCAAAATAAGCAAAAAAGGAACTAACAATAATGCCTAACCGAAATGGCTGAGTGATTTCAGCAAGTTACCTGACAGAAACTTGACCTCCGAAACAACCAACTGAACGTTCTCAGCATCGAACTCATCACCCATTCCGAAAATCTTTGAAAAGTTGAGATTTGAAAAAAAAAAAAGAACAAAATACCGAAGGTGCAAGACTACAACTGGCTTAATGTGGAAGGTATCAAGCGAAGGGGTCCTTGCCGGCTGTATACGAGAGCCGCTGAATTGATGACTTATAAGCTCACCTGTTGTGATGATGGATCTGGGCTCACTGTTGGAACATTGATTAAATTTGATAATGTAACCATCCTTTTGGATCCAGGTTGGTTTCCTGGCCTCGTGTCCGTGGATGACACAGTTAAATATTGGTCAAACATTATCGCAGACGTTGATATAATCATACTGTCGCAACCAACGAAGGAGTGTCTTGGAGCGTACAGTCTACTCTATGTGAACTTTTTGTCTCATTTTATATCCAGAATCGAAGTTTATGCTACTCTACCAATTGCAAACTTGGGCCGAGTAGCTACGATCGACCTTTACGCATCTCAGGGTGTAATTGGCCCGTATTTGTCCAATATAATGGATGTAGATGATGTTGAAAAGTCTTTCGATTGCATAAAGACCCTGAAGTATTCCCAAGTGGTGGATTTAAGGTATAAGTTTGAGGGATTGACATTTGTTGCATACAATTCTGGTTCCGCTCCTGGAGGATCCATATGGTGTATCTCTACATACGTGGAAAAGCTGGTCTATGTCAAACGTTGGAATCATACCAAAAATAACTTACTGAATGCTGCATCGATTTGGGATTCAGGTGGGAAACCCATCTCTGCTCTCTCTAAACCTTCCGCGATAATCACCACTTTTGACAAATTGGGATCCACCAAGCCTCTAAGAAGACGAACAAAAGAGTTTCGGGACATCCTGACTCGAAGCTTGCAAAGCAGCGGATCTCTTTTGATTCCAGTAGATATAGGTGGTGATTTTCTGAATCTTTTTGTTTCAGTTCAGAGTATTTTGCTGACAACACATAGAGGGTCACGAAAGTATGGTAATATCCCCATCTTATTTATATCATACGCCCGAGGCAGGACTTTAACGTACGCAAAATCGATGCTGGAATGGTTCAGTAGCGAATCAATGAAAAATTGGGAAACGAAGGACAACCAATCCCCATTCGACATTGACAATAGACTCCATTTTATATCACCAAATGAACTTTCAAAATACCCAGGATCCAAAATTTGTTTGGTGTCGAATATGGATGCGTTATTGAACGAAACAATCTTGAAACTTTACAAGACCGAAAATCTAAATGTGATTCTCACGGACGGTTTTGACAGCGACGCCACAATGATCTCTACAATGCTTCAAAAGTGGAACAAATCCTGTTTAGATAACTCTAATATACTTGAGGGAGATATGCTACCATTCTCGCAAACAGTACCGATAAAAGTGTGGACAAAACAAGCGTTGAAATCCGACGCACTAGATACTTTCAAAAATCAAATAGAAAAACGGAGGCTGGAACGAAGTGAAAAAGAAGCAACGTTGAAGAGAGATGCAAAGACGTCTGCAAATGGTCCAGCTGCTGATGCAGCAATGAACGGAAATGGAAGTCTAGCTGTTGGTCAGAACGGTATTGGTATCAATGACGACGACGATGACGACGACGACGATAATGACGTTTTAAGTGCTCGCAAGAGTGATGGTAAAAACAACTCCAAAGGTGCCAAATTTATGGAACCCCCCGTTGATTTATACCTGAACGAAAATTCAAAACAGAAAATGTTTCTCTTCAATCCAAAACGGGAGAAGAGAGACGATTACGGCATAATGGTAGATTTTTCAATGTTTGCGCCAAAGGATGACGAAATTGTAGAAACTTCAGATGTCAATATTTCATCTAAAGAAGTCCCAAGTCACGTCTCAAAGAAAAGACGTAAAAACTCGAATAAGAAAGATTTAGAACAACCGAAAGCGGAAAATTTCGATAATATTGACTACCTCGACACATTAAATCAACCTTGTAAGTTAAGGGAGTCGACAAAAGAAATCCAGTTGAAGTGTTCATTCACTTATATCAACATGACATCTCTATCCGACCAAAGATCCACTACTGTCATACTACCCTCTCTAATGCCAAGGAAGTTGATATTATTAGCGCCAGCATCAAAACAACCCAAAAACGTCTGTTCAGTTTTTACTAATAAGAATATTGAAGTCCTACTGTTCTTAGCAAATAAGGAAACGAAGATCACAACTGTCATCAAAGCGCTAGATATATCCATTGATACCGAACTCGATCAACTATTGAGATGGCAAAGAATTGGTGGCGATCATACTGTTGCCCATGTTATTGGTAGACTAGTCAAGACTACAGCAACCACACATACTAAGGGCAACAATCCAGATAGTACGAGAAGCAAGCTCATCCTCAAACCGCTGGAAAAAAACCCTCTTAAAATATCTAGTGGTGGTACATTGTCCATTGGTGACGTGCGGCTGGTAGAATTAAAAAGAAAGCTAACGGAAGAAAACCACGTTGCCGAATTCAAGGGCGAAGGTACACTTATAGTGGATGGTCAAGTTGCAGTAAGGAAAGTTTCCGACGGCGAAACCATAATTGATGGAACCCCATCTGATATATTTGATATTGTGAAAAGCCATATTACGGGTATGCTGGCAAAGATATGATGAATCTACATGGTTGGTTCACAGATGAAAGGTTCAGATCAGGTAGTATACGTGGATAAATATGTGTATATGGGACCAATCTTACGAGCATGAGGTTTACTCAAGTGAAAAAAAATTTGTAAAAGTAAAAATAATCTAACAAGTTGAGATATTTAAACGATGCCCATACAAAGGAGAAAGCTTTTACAGCGTGAAACTGGATATCCAGACGAGGGTGAAAGATGTCTCATGAAGTTCAAAGAGGGAGGTATCAAAGAAATGTCAAACCAAAGTATGCGACTGACCATATGAACCGCAAAGTTGAAAAACTTCCGACGAAAATCACTGGAACTTTAACTTTAGAGCAGCTGACCGCATACCAAGCGATGTTCCGTGCAAATGAAATCGCAGAGATATTACGGCAAAAGAGTATATCTCTTCCCGAATCAAAAAACAGATCTCCATCGCCGACTCCAATCTACGATGCGGACGGTAAGAGAGTTAATACTCGAGAGCAGCTTTACAAAGATAAGTTAGCAATCGAAAGTTATAGACTTGTTGAGGTTGCTTTGAAAATGATTCCTTTTTATAGGCCACCAGAAGGATACAGTAAGCCTACATCATTCCAGGATAAATATTATATTCCTGTCGAGCAATACCCGGAAGTTAACTTTGTTGGGCTGCTTCTTGGCCCCCGTGGGAACACACTCAAACAACTACAAAAACAGTCTAACTGTAAGATTGCCATTAGAGGTCGTGGCTCTGTTAAAGAGGGTAAAGGTTCTGGCGATTTGCCTGACGGTGCTATGAATATGGAGGATCCACTTCACTGTCTTATTATTGGAGATTCCGAAGATAAGGTTTTCAACGGTGTAAAAGCTTGTCAAGCTGTGGTGATCAAGGCTGTCACATCTCCCGAGGGTCAGAATGACTTGAAAAGAAATCAGCTAAGAGATCTAGCTGAGTTGAACGGTACGTTAAGAGAAGATGATAGGCCTTGTCCTATCTGTGGGTTGCATGGACACAAAAGATACGACTGCCCTGAAAGAGAATCCTATGCTCAAAAAATAATATGCCATACATGTGGCCAACCGGGTCATGTTACAAGGGATTGTAACATGGTCAGACCGCAGAGTTCTGTAATTCACAACCCTAACCCTAACTACCACCAACCTGGCATTGCTGCTAACTATACCAGACAAAATTACGAACCACACGGGTACCAGATGCGATACCAGCATAACAATAGTCGGTTCGGTCCCTCAAGATACGACCACAAGGGGTCTGCTACGAATGACCTTCAATATACCGATAACAGACGGAGTTACCAATCCAGATACAAGAGAACTCCCGCAGAAACATATGCGATTAGCTACGGCGATACCCCTACATCAGCACCAAATAATGGCCAGATGGCCAGAGAGGGAGTCACAGGAACGGCCGGTTCTGCATCACATGTACCGCCCTTTCCTGATATTCCAGTCGCTTCAATACAGCCGAATGATACAGAAAATTCACTGCCCCCACCCCCACTTCCGCCTGTTGGTTTATCAGGACCACCTGGTTTAGATAACACGTTCAGTTTAGATAATAATGCAGCTTTGGGGTATGAAAATTCAAACCTATTGCCACCTGGTCTCACAAACGAAGACAACTCTGATGCACATAAATCCCAATCCGGAAACGGTTCAACCCCATCACTACCCCCAGGACTAGAAGGTCCACCTGGATTATAATTTCGAGTCAAACTAAAGTATATATTTTGTTGGACATTTTGGATATTGATCTTTCGACCTGGCAGATCAAATTTTCTTTGTTATGAGGACCACCTGCCCATTTATTTACTTACATTTGTTTTTATATTTACTCAATCAACATTGAAAACTTCCACGGCTTCCAAAATGGACTAACCTTGAGTCTCTTTCCATTTCTTAGCGAGGGCCAAAAACTTGGAAACATTTGGCTTTTCTTGATGGTCTTCCACGGATTCTTTATGATCATCTGGAACAATATTCGGAAGTTGATCTTCAGGAAAGGAGTATTCGATGATTTCCCTTTCAATATTGTTCTCGATGATTTTTTTCTTGATAGGAATAGGAATTCGCTTCTCTAAAGCCTTCTGGGTCTCCTCATTTCCAAACCTTTTCTCAAATGTAACAAATGCAGTCATTATCCGATACCTACTTTCAGATTCACCTTTCTCCTTAAAATACACTAGTGCTTCTTCGTATATTTTCCTTGCTTCATCGAAGTTCTCTTCATTCGATTCGAATTCAACTGCTTCTTCGTCATCTTCCCTGTCCGCAGACTCACTTAATATTTGAGATAGCTGCTTATCCGTAGGCGTAGAAGATTGATACATGGCAAACGAAATCCATATCGATGGTGTATACCGACCCAACTCTAAGTATTGACGATATAACTGTCTGGCGTTGTTATAGTTTTCAAACTCGGTTTCGGAGCTCAGGAATTCTTCAATAATCTTGACTTGGTCCTGAAGAGGCAATGGAACGACATCCTTATTCAATGCCATAGTATAAATACTTCTCATCCGTTGTTCATCACCCAATTCTTGTTCTAATTTAGCGTAGTTTAGCCAATTCTCCATGGAAATGGGATCATATTCAATAAACTTCTCATGAAGTTTACGTACGCGGTCAAATTCCTTTAAATTTAATTCCAATTGGATATATTTTTGAAATAACTCCGGGTTTGGACAGGTACCAATAGCTCTCCCCAGTATCTTTCTAGCAGCGGATATGTTTTCCTGCCTTATCTCAAACTCACTGTTCATCAACCATAATTTATTTGATGTAAATTTATCGTGGGGGATTACGTCATTAATCACTCTTCTGTAAAGAGATCGGCACAAGGACGTATCGTTAAGATTTAGTTCAACATATGATAGGTACCTTAACCACAAAAAAATGTAACTTCTCCATTCTACATCCATTACCTCCTTCTGTAAGGGTTGACTCGCAACAGATACTGCTCTCTCAAATTCTGGTATAAGTTCTTCGGGGAAGTAACTCTCTATAAGATCGAGATATGTCCACCAAGTTCGATAGTCTCGGGAGTTTTCCAAAAGTAATTGTTTGTATCTGGATTTTCTTTTCAGAGTAACACTCGTTTGTATCGAATGGGAATCACCGAATTTCTTCTCGTGCTGCACCTTGGCATCTTTCAAAAATTGGCTGTTAGGCCATTTTTCCAAAGCGAGTGTAAAGATCGAAATGCAGCGTTCGTACTCTTGTTGGGTAGCTTCCCAGTTTGCAAACGAGACCAAAAGTTTACTAATTCCGTTCTCATCCATAGCTTGCTCGTACCTCACTATAGTGTCCACCGCTAGAGAATATATCTGCCTCACAGAAGCAATATCTCCATAGACTTTCTCAAACCCGATCCACTTCATCCAAATGGGTAGTTGAGGATATACTAGTACGTATCTGGCGAATATATCTCGTACTGCGCTGAAGTTTTCTCGCCGTATCTCAAATTCTATGTACGAATCCCAAGCCCCTGTTGCAGGTTCCAACGAAATCCATTTATTGTACAACGCTCTGACAACATCCCAGTTCTCTAAAGACTCTTCAAGAAATAGGTACTGGTACCATAGTTTATCCACTCTAGGTAGAGTTGAAACTGCTCTTTCCAGTAAGTTCCTGGCGTGATTCACATATTTGTTCTTTAATTCCGATGTAATATACCGTATCCACAACGGAACAAAACTCGAATCTACCAACAGCGCCCTTTCGAAAACTGATCTGGCTCTTTGGAAATCATGTTGGTCCACCTCCCAAAGAGCGTACCGCATCCATTGACCCATGTCAAGCCTATTCCTCTTCAAACATGACTCATATTCCGTTCTCTTTCTAAGCTGGTAACTCTTCAACTCTTCCAGATCAATAATGTCTACCTTAGGGACGGGTTTCAACACCTTTTTCTGCGAAAAGGCATCAGATAAGATTGTATTTGCGGTAATCTGATTATCTGCAGTGGCCATCTTTTCTCTTACTGCTTTCAGTTCTGTACTTTCCTTCGGTCATTAACATGAAGATGTTATATGTCAAATTCAAGTGGTAAAAAAATACAGAGATGAGCCAACTTGCATCCTAATGTTGCTGTTGAAACGAGATCAGGGCACAAGCAGTGGCAAAGATTACCTCAATTGCATTTTGTTGCATAGGTTTTACCTTACTATTAAGTAAAGTAATGTGATGCTTCCCAGCAGGGAACCATGCTATAAAACGGTGAAGAACGTTTTTCCCCAGTCGCGGTAAATTAGACGCCTAAATATTTAAAAGAACTAGAGAGGAAGAAAATATAACATATACAACATCACAGCTGAAACAGTCGCTTGATGAACTGAACCAAATCCGTCAACTCGTTTGGTGACATAGAATGCTCCAGTCCCTTGTAAGTGTGTAGCTCGTAGTTTTGGAACCCAAGACGATTTACCATAAAATCCCTGGCCTCTTGGCCTTTCTTCAAAGATACAACAGGGTCAGACTCACCGTGCCCGTGGAATATGGGTGTTGTTTTGTTCAGATCGTTTGATGGTAGTTTGTCCCATAATTCTTTCTCTGCTGGGGAAACGAAACCAGACAACGAGATGAACCCACCTATCTTTTTGGAAAGACATGCAGCCGCCCCTAATGCAATGGCAGCACCTTGTGAAAACCCACCAAGTATGATGTTACTCGCAGGAATACCGTTGTTCAGCTCCTTTTGGATGTATTTAGGTACCAACGTGAGCAGAGTCTTTTGGAACCCAGCAACATCAAATTTCTTCATTTCAGGATCCCATTCCAGAAGGTCAAACCAACCAGTCATTGGAACACCACCGTTTGCAGTGATAGGTGTTATAGGTGCCGTTGGAAACACAAAATCCATAGATTGGAATTCAGGCATCTCACGTAATTGGGTTGCTAAGAAACCCCAACCCTCGCCTGTGTCGCCTAGACCGTGCATAAATATCAAAGTGTGTGTTGCAGGCTTCACCTTACTACCATATCTAATTAATTGAGACATGTGTGTGTCGTCACTTGTTGGTTTGCAGGATGCCTCTATAGAACGTTCGTTGTATAGTGTGAAGCCTAAAAAATTAACAGTGATTTCATAATCATAATGAGAGAATTGTCAAGGGAAAAGAGTCGCTATCATGACTATACTTCCCGAAAACATCGAACTGTTGACAACCCACGAGCTCAACGACCTACTTCTAAACCACAACGATGAGCTAACAAAACTCTGTTCCAAGAGCCAAATTGGGGAAGTACAACGTATTCTGCAATCGGTGAGTTCAGATAAAGAAGCATTGATAGCGTTGAAGGATCAATTTACTACGCTAGAGGAAAAGAAGATAAAGCTCGGGAACGATGTATCAGAGTTAGAGAGGGTTAAGATGGAGTATATGAAGAAATGGCAAGATACGGACACGCTTTATAAAAATGCGTACAGTGAAACAGCCTTTAAGAGGGCGTTACAAGATCAAGTCAAGGCGTGTGAGGAGGAGTCTAACGAAACTGAATCGTTACTATATTCTAAAACTGGAAAATTGACTGGGAATGAACTTGACAGCTGGCTATCTAAATTCCAGGAACAGCGACACCAATATCATTACTTGAATGAGCAGCTAACCACATGGGAGGCACAAGGAATGTTGAAAAAATAGCACACCCATTGTAGTACTTTAAACGTTCCTATATAAACGATATTCTATCTCTATCTTGTTCCAAATAATACGGAACAGTGTGTATATAAAGTCATAGCCTCGCAATTCAGTGCAAACGAAAGATTATTGCTCCGTTGAATCTCGATCTTGAAGATGTTCTTGGTTATTGTTTTCAACGCCATGTCCTTCGTCATCGTTTGAACGAGGTTGGTCTCGGTTCTCAAGTCCAGAGTTTGTTCTGGTTCCTCTTGAATCTGTTGCTGCTTGTAAAGGCACGTTGGGACTATTGGCATCGTTGGCATGGAAAACATCGTTAGCGCCAAGATGATATGTAGAAACAGACCCGTCACCATTTCTTTGACTTGCAACACCACTGTTGAACAGTGTTTCGTTGTTATTGTTCAGGCCACCCCTCATAAACATGCGAGTAAAATTGTTACCTAATCTGAAAGGACCGTTGGTGTCATGTGATGCCTCTGCAGTACCTGGTTGGTCACTAGAACCATACTCTCCAACAGGTTGTGAGGCTCTCCTGTCCTCGGCCTCATCCTCGCGAGCGTATTCTACACCTTGAAAGAATGATTGAAATATTCTTCTAAATCTATCATATGGACTCTGCTCCGCTTGTGCACCATTCCCACCTGTTTCTCCAGTGGCTGTAGTATCACCAACCGACGAAGATGTAGACGGGTCTATGCTTCTTTGGGGATCAGAAGCAACTCTACCGTCACCGTTTGCTGATCCTGCCGTTCTTTCCGAATTTTCAGCAACGGGGCCACCAGTGCGTAGGAAATTGGGTCTGATAAATATAATGCTTGGTCCTCCTCCAAACAGCGGAGCCGTGACGCCTGGATTTTGTGGCGTCCCCGGTGTTGTGTTATTTGTGTTGGTTCCCGCACCGTTTGCATCGTTTTCTGCTGTCGTCTCATTGTTAGCGTTGGCGTCACCGCCAGGCGCAGCGGGACCGTTTGTTTGGTTTTGGTTGTACAACATATCTCCCAATCTTTGGAAAATTGCCGGGTCAAACAAGTGTTCTCTATTTGCCTCATTCAGTGGATTGTTTTGGCTGGCATCATTCCGATCTATCACAACGATCGCCTTTCTACACAGCGGACATGAATTTTCCAAGTGTGACCACTTGAATATGCAATCCCTACCAAAAATATGCCCGCAGGGTAGTTTCGTAGGAGAGTGTAGGTATGTTGGCTGTTCTTCCTCTGGTGATGACTCTTGATTGTTGGGGTTACCTCCCCACAATGATTCTTGCCCGTTCGTATTAGATGTTTGAGGATTTTCTTCCGTCGACGTGTTCTGGTCATCACGGTGAACCGTTTGGTGTTCTCCATCCACAACTGGTGTCCGTTGCGTAGCGGTTACGCTTGAGGCCGCAGCATGCCCGCCTGTTGTCACCCCTGTTCCAGGTGTCGGTATCGTTGTCTCCGAATCTCTTACGATTCTTCTTTTCTTTTCCTTAATGCCAGCTGATACAGTGTCGTCCTCCTCTGACCTCGCTTCTTTTATCTTCTCTAGTGGTTCGATATCCGGCTCTTCGACGTACGTCTCGAAACAAATGGCACATCCCGTATCCAGTTGTTCTTCGGTCAACTCGCACAGTTTCAGGACAGGCAATTCCTCAAATTGTTCCCTCGAGATACCCTTCGGGTGTCCCGCAAAGTCATTAAATCGTCTCATAGTAAGTTCTGTGGCTATTGTGATTATATTTTCCAGTGTAGAGCGCGGCGTTGAATTCGGTACGTCCCTAAAGGAGAGAATCAACGCTGCATTAGGTATTGTCCGCGCTCTCATCTGGGGGGCGCTGTCCTGATTTGCTGGACCAGTTCCATCAGGTGCCATAGATGCAGAAGCGGGAGATGCAGAGGCACCATCAGCAGCAGTAGTAGCAGCGTCAGTAGAAGGATCTGGGCCAGTGGGGTTCTGCGCCAAGTTGGGATTTTCCCCAGCGTTAGCGGGAGTATGCGGATTCCCTAAAGTGAAGGGCAGCGGGAACGAATACTGTATCGATACTGTGATGTCTTGAGTCCCACCATTATTATTCGTATTGGGAGCAGGAGTGGTGCTATTCACGTTCTGATCTGGATTACCGTTCGAGTCACCAATAGCGTCATTTCTGGCGTTGGAGCCAGTAGAGTCACCTGGCGGTTGACTGTTATTCCCCGTATTGCGATCCATTTCCCTGCTGTCGGTTAAAGTCAGCGGGACCACCTTGCGTTACAGATGTGGACACTTAGGCCAGAGTGGTTTAACCTCATTAGTAACAAATTGAATATTTCGTCAGAGGTCAAAAAAAGCCATACAAAAAATAAAACGTCATGTGAGAGCACTGTGGTTAACACAGTCAGAAAGTGGAATTGCCAAAGGCTGGTTCTTCGTCTAAGAAGAGTACGCTCACTCTTCCATGCTGAAATATGTAGAGTTTTAGAATGGGTGAAATATACGTAGGTCAGACGAACTATAAAGAAGCAAGCAAAATGTTTGATCAACTAAGATGCTTATTTAATCAGAAGAGGACAAAGATGTCAAAGAGAACCGCGAGTAAGAATAGTGATTAAAGCGCGAAGGGATGCAAGAGGCACACACTCAATCTACTTATATGTGATTGTAAGATCTTGGGTATCTTTGTTAATCGTAGTATGCAGAACAGCGGAGCGACCGCTCACTTAGTAAAGGAACGAACAGCAGAACGCAGCGGCAGCCATGATCCAGCCGTGGTTCCCGCTCAGCGCAATGGCATCATTCCGTCTGACCGTAGTGGTGCCCGTGGTGCCCGTGGTCTGGGTACTCGTGCTCGTAGCGGTGGATGTGCGGCGCGTGACTGTCTGCGTGACGACCCCGGATCCACTGACACTGCTGATAAGGACGGCCGTCTCGTGTGGGTTCAATGTGAAAATGTTGCCGCCCGTGGTGACTGTCCCAACGGAGGTGGACCATGTACTGGAGTAATCTGGAGCTCTCTGTGCGCTTGGGATGCCCGCAGACCCAGTGACGATATCAATCTTTGCGTCGCTGTCCGAGACGCCGAATTTGGCCTGTGCGAGTCCGATCTGTAAGTTTTCAAGGTCGTAGACGACGTACGCGTCCGTTAAAAATGTGTCCCCCAAGATGGCCGTGTTCGAGTCCCTTGGGAAGAGCCCCAGGATGCACAGTGTTTGGCTTGCTTGGACGATGTAGTTTGTCAGGTTTGAGTTGATGTGGAACCCGCCGAAGTCGTAGACGAGATGCATGTTTTCCGGGACGTTGCTACAGGGCAGCACGTACTGTCCGAACCTGGCGGACATGGAGGCCCCCAATTGTTGAGCGATCTGCGAGACGATGTTTGATGGCAAGTACGTCATAGTGGTCCCCGAGTCGAGCAATGCTGGCATTTTCGTTGATGTGATGGTGACCTCGTCGCCGTTGGATTCCGAGCTGGAGAGGCCGATCCCCTGCAGAGTGATGTCAAACTGGATCGGTGTCGTGTACCCGTACGACTGCAGTCTGTTGATGATCGGTAGAGTGTACATACTCCCCGTGTATTTCGAGTGGTCGACTGCTCCGAACAAGATACTCCCACGCTCCTCTTCTAGGTCGTTCAAGTACAGGGAGTACAGTGCGCTCTGCGTGGCCCCTGAGTTCTTGAGCACCTGTGGGAAGTTCGCGTAAGTGTAGGGGCGAGACCCGCTGTTTGTAGTCTCCAGACCGGGGAGCCCAATACCCATGACCCCGACGGTGGAATTAGTGCGGTTCGCCACTGCGAACGAGACGCCCGTGACGTTGACGTCCTGCAGATGCAAGTGGTCCTGGCCCCAAACACCGCTCGCGAAAGTGGTATCCCCGTACGTGATGTAGAAGGGCGGCGCCGAGGAGTTCTGCGACCACGTGGACGAGTCCTCCAAACTGAAGGTCCCGTACTCGGAGCAGTCTACTCTGTCCCTCCTCGGGATACTGTCCGCACCGGACCCAGAATACGTCAAACAGTACGGGTTATCCGCACCCGTGATCCAAAGATCGCTGGACCCAGTATCCACGAGCACAGTGACGTTCTGTGCGGGCGTCCCGACGTCCAGCTCGACAGAGAAGAAGCTCTGCTGGTTCGTGAGCGTGATCTCCTCGTACCCAGTGTTCCTCTTAGCGAGCCTCATCTGCGGCCGCTGCCACTTGGTAGCGCCGGCGTAATTGTCGCCGAATTTTTTCTCGAACCGCATCCCTACATAATCCTTCGCTGCAGCACAAACCGCGACCAGCGGGAACAGAACGGACGGGGCAAGCAACATGGTGTGTGTGTGTGTGTGTGTGTGTGTGTGACTCTTACGGTATACACCAAATCTAGCTACATTCACCGTCCCCACTCTCCCCCGTCGATATATAGCGCACCCTATATATACTCTGCATCGGCTGAACTGCGCCTGCGCGCCCACAGCCTTTTTTCCGAGTGCCTCCAGGCGGAGTCCCTAATATCTCGCTGCTGAGCCCTTTGCACGTCACCGCGCGGCCCCCCTCTACGGCCTCCCCTCGCCCTCGCCCTTCAGAGGCTCCCCTCTCTGCCACCCGCACCCGCAGCGGAATAGGAGTCCCTCCTCCCTCTGCGGGTGCGGGCCCTTCACTGCGAGATTTTGCGCTCAGCGGGCGGTTCCAGCAACGCCCAGATGCCGTCCGCCGCGGCGCCGAACCCGTCGTTTCCCGCGGAAGACGCCGCCGCCGCCCCCGTCACGTGGCCCTTGTGTTCGCAGCCTCGTTGCGCGAGTTCGGTGGGGAACTCTGGGTGGCCCTGGAACGTGAGCAGTCGCCCCGGCGTGTACAGGCCCTGGATGGCGCACAGTGGGGAGGCCCCCCAGTTGGCGGTGCCCTGTGGTGTGTCGAACACCGCGTCCGTGTGGAGCATCGACAGGTCCAGGGACTCGCGGTGGAACAGCGAGCGGCCGAGTGCAGTGAGCGTGACGCGGGAGACACCGCCTTCGAAGCCGAGTGGGTTGCGCCCCACGCGGGCGCCGAGGGCGTGTGCCGCGATCTGGTGTCCGAAACAGATCCCGACGAGTGGTGGTGCGGCTGTCGCGGTGAGTAACCTGCGTACGAACTTGCGTAGTTCGACAATCCACCGGGTCTCCGTGTCGAAGGAATCGTATCGGGATCCAGTGATCAGTACGCCGCAGTAATCCTCGTGGGAAAGTATGTAGTCTAGCGAGGGAAGTGCCCCGCCGTATGCGTCGTACACTTCGTAGCCGTACTCGTGCGTACTGTCTGCGGGTTTTGTATCCTGTAGAAGCTTTATTGCCAGTTCATCGAAGGTCCCGTAGGGGCCCGTCCACTCTGCAGGATGGTCAGTGTGTAGAATCACAATCTTCCTCATCGTGTTAGCCATGGGGGGGAGGGTTGTGGGTCTTGCAATTGAGTCTGCGATAAGGCTCATCTCATGGGATTGAACAAAAAAAATACTTACTTACGCCCAAATTGTGTTACTAAACTAGCCAAACGAAAAATGCAATTTCTCTGAGGGGAGGCTAACTTAACTTGTACTCCCCTTCAGGTGTTTGTTGTAACAGATGAGTGCTCTGTACATTGTAGTCCAAGTACCCCTGTAATTGCAACATCGTCACAGTCTCTTGGTATCGTATCGTCGCAGGTACTGTAGCGGCAAGGTACTCGTGTATCTCAGCACATGACAATGTACCAAGACTTTCTAGCATTCCTCTAATGAAGGTCCATACAACACCGTCAAGAAACTCTCTCGTGCTTGCCTCTAGCGGGGTGCCTCGGTTGGGTGGCGGCCCAGTTTCCGACGTGGACTCGTAGTACCCACTACTACTCAATCTCAACAACCCTGCATTCACCCAGTATGTTAACGAGGTCTGTACATCCGCAATATCCATACCGCACAGTTCACAGAGCTCCGTGGGGGTGTACCCTGCGCGGGGGCCCCCAGTAGCATACTTCTCAATCACACTGTACTTCATAGCGTCCACTTTAAACACTTGGGGCACCTCCCCGTCATTCACAGTCAACTCTATCTCGAAAATCGTCTTCTCTTTACAAAGCCGAACCATTCGACCGTATTTCAACTCGCAGAACCGACCACCGTACTGCAATATGTCTGTTTCAAGGACAGGATCGATCTTGATCTGGTCCCTGTTCCCTGCTTTAGTAAATGTGTCGTCCCTGTAGCTCCAGTACTGCGATGAGATAAACTTGGGGAACACATTACCGTTCAGCATCGAGGTTCTATGCAGCCGACGAGTGATCTTCGCGTTCTCCCTCAAATCATGCAACATCACATCGATCTTGTTCAAACTTAATAGCACTTGTTCGTTGTTAGAACTGACGGGGGCATCAGCGGTGTCCCTCGACAAGGGACCCCCGTCGCCCACATCCCCCTTTGTCACTTTCCTTTTGATCAACTGGTAACACTCGTTCCAGTTCGGCTCCAACGTGTACCCGGACAACTTGAACAACTTCAGAGTCAACAGTTTCAAGAAACAGGATAGTAACTCATCCTTCTTATCGAAAAGCTCAAACAGCGGGTCTAGTAGATTAGTACGGTTCGACCGTTGTGAGAATTTCACATTGACACCTACGTAATCCCTCGTACCTTGGTTCGTCTCGTGGTGTCCACGTNNNCAAAATTGGTTCAACACTTGCTTGTATACCAGATCTGTGGTCCCATCGTCCAATTTATCGTCGACGTCCATAGAAGAACTGTCATTGAGATGTGGAGAGCTGATTTTCGAGGGAGATGGGGTGGGAGTCTGGCATTTGGCATTGATATTCACGTAGGGGTCCTCCCTCAACTCGTGTGAAAGTTCACTCAGACCCTTGACGGGCGAAACCCCCATTTTCTCGAAATCAACGTCTCGCAGATCTAAGATCGCATATAGTATTATCTGGACGGCATCACCTCTTTGATGGAAAAACGGTTTCACAAAATTCGTTATCGTGTGCATGTGCCTTGCTCGCGGATCCAAGATTACAAAACATTTGACGCTTCGGATAAAGGCCACTAAGGCCTCCACAGTGTTGACACTCGGGTTCAGTACTTTAATTTTAAACTGCTTCAAAAACTGGTTCACAAGTTTGCTGAGACGTTCGTAACCGCTCATAAAAGTCCTCAATTCAAGGATCGTCGTCTTCGCCGCCTGATAACTCTCTACGACAATCTCAAAAATCTCTTCAGTTCGTATCCTTACAAACTCCTTCTCAAAACATTTGTATAGAACCTTTGTGAAATCGTGATTATCCTCCGATAGATGCAGAAACTTGGCAAGATGCGACCAGTACAGATTGATGAACTTGTTGAAAGTATTCATCACGAGAAATTTCGCCTCCCAATTCCTCCTCATCTCATTGTCACACAACGTAGATATTTTCGAAACAATAGTGTCCAGCGCCAGGTTCCACGGTCTTAACAATTTCGCATTCGCTGTATAAAGCCATTCGATGATCTGATACCCAGACTCAAAATCATCGTCTTGCATCAGTGTTTCAAACTCAGCCACAAGACTGTTCCTGAGATTATCATCATTGTCAACAAGGTAATGTCTTAGTGAGCAGATAGTTTGCTCGATTGCTAGTTGATCTGAAATGGAGAGAAATGGTAAATACGTGACAGGGTATACAAGTTTGCTCTCAAGCACCTGGATATGCTTGAATTCGCGCTTAACCTGATCACACAGATATTCCTGTTTGATCACATCAATGTAATAAATCTTAAACTGCCTATCAAGCTCGGAAGCTTTGCCCAATACGGATCTGATGGCCTTCTTCATGCGTAACGATGGCGGATGACATGCATGCGCTTGCGGATGAATCCACCCCATCACTCTCTCCAAATCATCTTGTTCTTGCTCTGTAGCCAAATAGCGCTTCAAATGATGCCGGCTTGACATCCTGTGCCCACTCATCTAATTTTGCCGCCTCCTCTGTTTCGCAACCCCAGAGGGTTTCTTAAATCGTTGTAGTTATTAGAACTTTAAAAATAATGTACACCGTGAAACGTTCAAAACGGTGTCACAAGGTTGTTTAGTATAAGGGCATCCTGCGTACCACCCTGAGCTCCTAGAACGAACAATGGAGGAAGATGCAATCCATGACTTTATCGAATTGACACAATGTCGGGACAGGAAGAAAGCAGAGAGATATCTCAGGGAAAGTCACTGGAATGTAAACTACGCCCTGAATGATTTCTACGATAAAGAGGTTGGGAACTTTTTCAGCACGTACAAGGATGTACCCCAGGACAATGTTGTGTACCCACCTGAGTTGATACATGTGTTTGATCAATACAGTGAAGCAGGGGTCATTACATTTGAAGGGATGATTACGTATATCGGTGATCTTTCTCTATCCATCGATGATTTGGTCACAATCTGCCTAGCCCAGTTGCTTGGGTGGGAAAACTTACTGGCACCAATTACGCGAGAGCAATTCTTAGCCCAGTGGTTTCTGCAAGGCTGTTCCACAATAAACGAGATGAAAACAGTATTGGCAGATCTCAATGGGAAGCTGGAGAAGGATAGGGGCTATTTTAAAGAGATATACATGTACACCTTCCCTCTGCTAGTTGAACCTGACCAAAACAAACTTGACGCTGCCAGTACAATAGAGTATTGGAAACTTTTCTTTGACCAAGAAAAAAAATACCCGATGATTATAGATCAAGAGTTACTTGACCCATGGTTTGTATACTTAGGAGAGCAATCGGAAAATATGTCCGTAACAGAAGATATCTGGAAAATGGTATACCAGTTTTTCAACCGGTTCAGAAGCTTGGGAGACGTTAAACAAGGATATGATGAAATGGCAGCGTGGCCGATACTGATAGATGAGTTCATTGAGTACCTGCAGGATACTGTCCCGAATTTTTAGAACGATACTTACCGGTACATTCTTGCAATGGCAGCAAATAAAATACTGAATCTCACCCACTGCAAATGTGAAACTCAGAACAAGCTTTAGCTCTCGCAATTTTGCTAGAGTTCTCTCAGAATGAGATTTTTTCCTCCAGTTTTTCCTTAAAAGAACTTACCCAAGACACGCATTTGAGTCAGACTCGGAGAAATACAGACATCGCTTACTTTGACCTGCCCAAGGTACGTACAGTATTCAGCAAACTACTAGAAAAGACAATTTCTATTCTCTGCTATTTCGGTATATTCAAACTCCCAACCAAACAAGATGTACAGGTTCTAATGGACGTCAATGAATACCACAACGAGAGATAGTGTCATAGTGTCATTGGCATACTTTTGACACCATCGAGTGCTGGCCGTCCGTCAAGTATTGGGAACTCTATACTCAACCTTTAAAGGCGGGTAAAACAGAAAAAATTAAGAAGAGAGACGTTAAAAAAATTTTCCACATAAAGTTTATGCGATGACATTGGCATAGTTGCGGTACATTCTGAGCAGATCTGTGCATATAGAACAACGATCCAATGGTGAAATCGTACCAAAGATTTGAGCAGAGTGCAGTATTTGGTGTTATAAGCTCTGAAGCGAATAATGTTTGGCTGCCACCTTTGAAAGGGAGGAGCAGTGGAAGTCCTGGGCAAATTATCACCAGTGCGCTCGAAAACGTTAATATTTGGGACATCAAGACTGGAGAACTCATTGCGCAGCTACAGGATGGCATAACTCCTGGTTCTGCAGACTCAAAGGTGAATACAAAACCCGCAGAGGTCACTTTCTTACAGTACCACCCGGATTCAAGTCTACTGGCCGTTGGTTACAGAGACGGTAACATCAAAGTCTGGGATTTGGTTTCCAAGACTGTTCTGATTAACCTGAATGGACACAAATCCTCCATCACTGTCCTAAAATTTGACGTCAACTGTACCAGACTAGTATCTGGGTCCAGCGACTCCAATATCATTATCTGGGATTTAGTTTCTGAAGTCGGTATCTGTAAATTGAGATCCCACAAAGACAGAATTAGTGATTTATACGTTGACGATGACTTCAATTGGCTATTGAGTGTATCGAAGGATGGTCTTATAAAGGTTTGGGACTTGAAGACTAACCAGTGTGTGGAAACTCACATTGCCCATACTGGGGAATGTTGGTCGCTTGGGATTAAAGATGATGTTGTGATCACCACTTCCAACACTTCTCAAATTAAATTATGGAGTCTGGATTTGGACGGTGAAGTTGGGTCCAAGTTGATAGAGAAAGGTGTTTACGAGAAACAAAGTAAACAACGCGGCACATCAGTCAAATTCATTGAAAACTCGTCTGGCGTAGCCTTCTTTGCAATTGGTAATGCCGATAAAACTATTGAAATCTTCAGAATCAGGCCACAGGAAGAAATCACGAGAGCACTAAAGAAAAGGGAGAAAAGACTGAAAGAAAAGGGCATGGAGGATGAGGATATACAACAGAATATTAAAGAATCATTTGTCTCTACGATGATGCATTCCTTTCAAACTGTGAGATCCGCCTTTAAATTGAAGTCTTTCTCGTGGACCTTTGCAACAAACTCGAAGCTCGAACTTGTCGCGACAACTTCAAGCAATACCATCGAGTACTACACGATAGCCTATGAAAAGAGAGAGCCAACTCAGCCAGCCCCTAATAGACTGTACACTATAGAACTTCAAGGTTTAAGAACGGACATACGTGCCACTGACATTAGCGATGACAACATGTTACTGGCCACTGCGTCCAATGGACTGTTGAAAATCTGGAATCTGAGAACCAAACAGTGTATTAGAACTTTTGACTGTGGCTATGCATTGACGTGTAAATTTCTACCAGGTGGGTTACTTGTAATTTTAGGTACAAGGAACGGTGAGTTGCAACTCTTTGACCTGGCGTCATCCACCCAAATTGAAAATATAGAGGGGGCGCACGACGCCGCCATATGGTCTTTGGATCTCACAAGTAATGGTAAGAGGCTGGTCACCGGTTCTGCTGATAAGACTGTGAAGTTTTGGGATTTCCAATTAGAGCAGCTCCCAATAGAGGGCACTAGTGGCAAATCGGAGTCCAAATTAACTTTAAACCACGATACAACTCTCGAGTTGAATGATGACGTGCTATGCGTTAAGATTTCGCCCGAAGATAAACATTTGGCGGTCTCTTTACTTGATAACACTGTCAAAATATTCTTCCTAGACACCATGAAATTTTTCTTGAGTTTGTACGGGCACAAGCTTCCTGTTTTATCTATCGACATATCGTTTGATTCTAAAATGGTTATAACGTCTTCTGCGGATAAGAACATTAAGATTTGGGGTCTTGACTTTGGTGATTGTCACAAGTCCTTATTCGCACATCAAGATTCAATCATGAACGTTAAGTTCCTACCGGAATCACATAACTTTTTCAGTTGTTCAAAGGATGGTCAGGTGAAATACTGGGATGGTGACAAGTTTGAATGTGTCCAAAAGTTGGTGAGTCACCAAAGTGAAGTGTGGTGCCTCGCCATGGGCCTAGATGGTTCATTTGTTGTTTCCACATCTCATGACCATAGTATCAGGATATGGCAGGAGACTGAAGATCAGGTTTTCCTGGAGGAAGAAAGGGAAAAAGAAATGGAGGAACAGTACGAGGAAACTTTGTTGAACTCGTTGGAGGAGGGGACCGGGGATGATGCATTCAAGAAGGATAGTGTGGACGGAGAGGGCGACGAGGCGACTGACGTTCACAAGCAAACCATAGAGTCGTTGAAAGCTAACGAAAAACTGATGGACGCACTAGACCTAGGTTTGACTGAGATTGAAGCGATGGAGAGGTACAACAGTGACATGGCACTTTGGAAGAAGAAGAAGATTGGTTCTGAAATGCCCGTCAAACCGTCAGGTAATGCTGTGCTGCTAGCGGTCAAGAAGTCGCCCGAGCAGTACATTATGGAAACGCTGGCAAGAATCAAACCGTCGCAACTGGAGGACGCGTTGCTGATCCTGCCGTTCTCGTACGTGCTAAAATTTTTGAAATTCATCGATATAGTGTTGAAGAACAAGAAAATGTTGCACAACTATCTCGCTTTGATCTGCAAAAACCTGTTTTTCATCGTGAGAACGAACCATAAGGAACTAATCTCGCAGAAGAATGAGGAATTGAAGTTACAAATCACGCGGGTGAAGCAAGAACTCAGAAACACGCTGAAGCAGAACGAGGACGCCCTCGGGTTCAACATCCAGGGGCTCAAATTCATCAAGCAGCAATGGGATTTGAAGCATAATTTCGAGTTCGTCGACGAGTACGACCAACGCATACAAGAGGAGAAGAAGGCGAAGAAGAGAATTTTTGAAACTTTGGTCTGAGTGCATGTGCCCTCATCGTATATATTTGTATAATATCATCAATAACACCGCTGCATTAGAGAGATGTGCTACTCTGGGAACAAAAGCTTGACTGCGATTAGTTGAGGCGATGGAAAACCACGGTTAAATAAATAAATAAATATGTATATGAAGAGGTCATTAGATAAGGTCATGAATGGGAAGATACTATAGTAAAGTAGCAGGGTTCTAAAGTGGTGAGGGAAAGCTTACGCCCATTTCCCCAGTAGAGCCATTAATCCAGCGCCGAGACACATGATGAAGTATGCGTATAGCATTTTCTTCAAGCCACCAGGGCCCTTAAACTGATTTGAGAACAGGAATTCGTGGGCCATGAGCTCTACAAGCCCTGTGTAGATGAGGATCCCTGACGAGATCGCGTCGAAGACCCCATTGGCAATCAGTGATTTCCTGGATCCGGGAACCCACGAGTGCCTCACGCCAATCCCTATGGCCACTGCGATCGGCGACGTCAGCATGAACGCGAGTCCCATGAGCCACGGCGTGTTCTTCCTGTTCTCTGGCCAATTTGTCTCTGCGACTCTCGTGCCCAGTCCAAGCCCTTCGAACATTTGGTGGAAAGTCAGCACGATGAACAACGTTTCAAACTCTTCCCCTGAAACGGAGAGGGACAACCCGACGAACACCGAATGGAAAATGATCCCTGCCTCCAAGATTGTGACTGCCACGATCTGGTTCAAGTATTGCTCTTTGTCCTGCTCCTGCACGGGCGTCCCCAATTGGCTTGGGTCCTGGTGTTCCGTATCGTGAGCAAAATGGTCCTTCCCTGGTATCGTTGGCTCCAGTTCCGTGCTCGTCAAGTTAGCATAGTCCCTTGTCGATGGAACCGTGGTAATCCCCTGAGAGAGATCGACCTCTTGCTCGAATTTGTCCTTTATGAACAACTCTCCCTTCTGCGAGTCGACAATTTCACGTTGTTTACTCACACTGAACTCGGAGTCATCGTCGTCCCCGTACACACTGTCAGCCCCACCGTGAGACTCATGACTATCACCTAGAGACTTGCTTATGAAATGATGCGAGACAATCTCCGTGAAAAACAGCATGAACAGGGACATGAGGCAGATACCGAATGCCCACGGGTACTCTGCGAAAGTGCCTCCGAGACAGGGGTCCCCCAGGGCCTCACTAGCCGGCTGCAGCAAGTGTATAAACGCTGTAGCGACGATCACCCCAGACCCGAAGAACTTAGCGATGAAGAAACACCAGTCCGGCAGCCGTATGAACGAGTACCGGGAGGCCATGATTGGGAAAAACACACCGACCCCAGAGGATATCAGGATAATAAACACCGCCAGGATGCGCAGTCCGTTGTGTCCATTGTATGAATTAGACACCGCGCAGGCAACGACATCGTCGTCGTCCCTTGGAAGCAACGCTGCAAACGCAAGATCCAGCATTGAGGGCTTCTATGAATGTGATCTGCGTTTGTTCCCCTCCGTGTTGGAAAAGAACAGTAGAGGAAGTGCGGTACAGTCAATGCAGGCGGACTAACAGATGTGAGACAAGTGAAACATGTGTGTATACCTTAGAGAGACATTCTCGCTGAACAGTCCCGGCAGCTTCTCCTGCTTCTATTATAACCCTCAAGGTCCTTTTCGAAGTGAACAAAAATTTTTCACTCACTGCAGCACCCTCGAGGTTAACGCGGAAATGCTGCGGTTTTTCCGGTGATTTTTCCGGTTCCTGGAAAAATAAGGGGAGCTGATGATGATATAAGCGATATTTGATTACATGGATGTGGGGTGGTGGGTTTATCCCTCGGATGCCCCGCAGTGGTTACACAGTTTCTTGGCATTATTCCATATCGCTGAGTCCCGATGGTGGTGAGGGTGTGAGCATCATGGACGCGTTGTTGTTGCTGTTGTGTTCACTACTGGAGTTCCCAAAGAGTTCCGTGATAAGGTTCTCGCTGTCTTCACTGTTGTGGGAGTCCGGCCGGCCTGCAAACTCGCGTTCCAGACGGCTTGCGACGTAGTCCTCGTGGGCCTGGTCACGGTGGTCCTTCGTCGGAGACGCTAGTTTGCTCGGCGAGGTGGTATATTTGTTCGGCGACGCGGTGCGTTTCGTCACGGACCCGCCGCAAGTCGCTTTACTCCGGTGTCGTTCCAGTCGGTCTTGGTCCACATACCGCTTGTTGCAACTCGGGCATGTAAAAGTCTTGCCCGTGTGGCCTTTCTTGTGTCGTACAAGGTCGTGGTTCCTGACAAAGGCTTTCTCGCAACCAGGGTAATCGCACGTGTAAGGACGGTCCTGCAAATGTGTTTGAATATGTGAACGGACATTGTACCGTCTCTTGAATGTCTTGTCACAGTTAGGATACAGACACGCAAACATCCTGTCCGGCAGTTCCTTCACGTACTGGTCAATACACCCGCGCGGGAGCGTCGTGGGTTTCCGCGTGATCCGGATAGGACCAGTGTGCGGCTCAACTGGGGCAGGCATCTGCGAGCTCACTTCAAGATCACCGCCCGCTCCGTACACGGTCCGTAGCGGGGATGATGTTGGTGTCCTTATGGGAGAGAGACCTTCCGCACGCGTGTGCGACAGTGCCGATGGAGGACTTAGTAAGGGTGTGTCGCAATTGTTTATCACAAACTCTGGTTGCTGCTTCACAGGTGTGTGGTGGAACACATGTTTCCGAGGCACGCTACTCTGTAGGTTCCCAGGCTGTTGGCCCTTCACGGGTGTGTTATCAGCAGAGGCCGCTATCGTGGGGAGAACGTCTACATTCCTTGACAGATGGTCCGGCTTGTTCCCCATTTGTAACCCGAGACCCACCAACCCAGAGGAATATCCATGTGTGTATTCAGAGTCACCAGCTTCACTCTGTTGCGGTATCGTCGACACGGTGGACAGCGTCGATTCCTTCTTGTTGTGTGCTCTTGAGGAAAATAGACCGTTCTGCTTTGGCGTATTGAGCGAGAAATCGATCCCAGGAGAATTGATGGCATGTAAAAAGGGACACAGATTGGTGTTTCCACTCTTGTTCTCACTACTCAACCTCTGAAATATATTGGGGATTTCTTTGTCACCATTAACTGCGTTTAACGTCGAGTCCGCAGGGGAAATCCCGTGGTGGTCTTTTGGATCAACAATACTCAAAAAGTTTCTGGAGCTGTCCCTGTTACTGGATCTTTTCCGCGGGGACCCGTTCACGGATATCGTCGAAGTTGGTGGTGAGATCATTGGTGGAGGGAACTGGTACCTCCCATCTGCAGAATTACTAGTCACAATTAAAGCATGTGCCTCAGCGTCGTTTTCAGGGAGCCGAACGGGAGTCCGCAACGACTTCGTAGGGGATGTTGCTGCGCTGTTGCTAATGAGTTGCTGCGTGGCCAATTGCTCTTGTAGTACTCGTTGTAATTGATCCTGCTGCAATTGGTTCATTTTCAATTGCTCCTCTAATTTCTTGTTAACCTCCCGTTGTCTCTCCAACGCCAACCTCAACTCTTCCTGCTGTTTCAAAATCAGTTGATTCACCTCACTGTTGTTCCCCTTTGGTTTCGATTCGACATGGGACTGATGGTTGACCGTATCCATAATAGCTGGGTCCCTGGACATATTTAAAATGTTTTTCTGCAAACTGGAGATACTCAGAGTCTTGTTATGGTTTGCAAACCCAAAATTTGCTGTACCACTCAGCCCACGTTTATGAGAGATGGATTTCCTTGGCCCGCATTGCTGCTGTGGTTGAGGATTAGAGTTCCCAGAACTCATCCAATTCATGTCCGAGTTACCTTCTTCATTCGTGGGGAGCATTGGGATATCTAGATCCTGTAACTCCTCAGTCAGCAGCTTGTCAATTTCATAATAGTTCATGTCAAAGATATTTTCATCCGAGTTTGGTGGGAACATGAGATCGTTTGTGTTCGCGGAAGCAAAATCGTAGTTCGTATTGTCCGTGTTCCCCTGTCCTCTGTCGTCGCTATGTCGGGCGTTCTCCTGCCGGACCACGTCTCTAGGGTTGATGTTCCACGGATCAAGTAAAGTATCCATGTCGCCCATTGCTAGACTTGTTCTTGAACCTCTTTGCAAAATCAATTGGGATATATATTTGCTTTGTTCAAGATCACACTCAACAACCGTACAACTGCAACCCTTGCTAGTGTAGAACACTAGAGGAGGAAACTTCAAGCTGCGAACTTTAGAGTGCCCTCGAGGTATTTGATCAATACGTATATAATTTTTTTATTTACCGTTTTCCCCTTTGGGTAAAGCATTTGGAGGAACGTTCATGAAGAGGTCGGTTTGAGGTCCCGGTATTCGAGCTCCATGCCTCGTAGCTTGAGCCACGAAGTTCTGCGACTGCGAGGGGGTCAATTTACCGTTTGTTATGGGGGTCGCACGCTGGTTTAGCGATGCGGTAGCTTGATTGTTATGTATGAGCGGTTTTTGTCCAAATTGAAGCTGTCTGCGGAAAATGTAGTAATGGGCGAGTATTCATATGGAGGTCCTGCGGTAATTTCAGGATCCTGTAGTATACTGCGTTTAGTCTTCGCAATGGACATGTGTGCGGTTTTGGAAAACTTGGCAAAAAAATTGCCATAAGTGTTACCGGATGGCGACACGCCTTTGAGAGCTTCTTCTATGACGCTGCTCAGAGAGTTTAACGCGGGCAACGACTCTTTACTTACCTTTAATGCAAGGAAGGCTGCGTCCTGCTGTTTCGAGAATAAGACGGCCGGTTGAGTATCGAATTTGAGATGGAACGGTTTCACTGTATTAGACCTGTTCACACTCTCCCTTAAAGTCTCGAAAAACCGGTCTCTTTCCTTGTCATCATTAAAATACAAATTGGGCGACAGAGAGACGTGCAACAGTCTCGGTGACCCCAGCTCCGTATGAAATAGAGGCTCGAATACGATCCTCTGCCCGCTGAACTCTCGCGCCAGCCATCGGTTGTACTGCGAGATATACCGCGCCAGATCATATCTCTCCGCCGTGCTCGGCTTCCACTCTAAATACAAAAACGAAGTCCATCTGCCTAAAAGGTGCATCTTCATCGCATACTTCGACACGCTCGGCTCAATGTGGTATTTCCCAGCAATTTCACTGGGCACGCGAGGCAGGAGCAACTTCTCGGTTGCTGTTCCACTGCTCTCACGGACGTCTACACTACTTTCTGACTCGGTATCGTTGTCACTGCTCGAACTGTAGTTGTCTTTCAAAGCATCCATGTGAATGAACGAAAGCGGGGAAAGAGAGCAGTAGTGAAACAGCGTAACGGCAACAGCTACCGGCGTCCCGAACGGTCCCAAGTCGCTCTACCCACCGATGCTCAAGATCTCGTTTTGGCGCAGTAAAAAATTCAATCAATTTGACTGAGGGAAACGGCTGCTTCAACAGCAAAAAATATGACAGTTTGACAGAAACCGTTGGGCGTCTACAAACAGCGTATTGTTCAGTCGTGACAACTCCCGCTCCCTCTGGATCATTTAGTCGTTATTATAGCATGCCGCAGAACACGAAGACCGTCTCCAAATACGCTACTTTGCGGCGCAAATCTCGCTCGGGGTCTAGTTCTGGATCCTCTTCGAGAAGACCCTCATTGACTCGTAAAAGGTCTTCCCAACGACTTATACGGACCATCAGCGTAGAGACTGAAATGAGCAATTTGTCCGTCTTAGATTCAGATGATACGAACGCGGGACCTGTCTCGGACCTCGATGGGCAAAATGTGGGAAATGAACATTCTCGCCCGCAATCGGCGACTGACACGGACGGTAGCAGCGTCCTGCCGGCGCTTTCAAGTATCAAAATTTCCAGTAACGGTCCGTCAGGCAGCATATTTGAATCTATAGCAGTGCCCTTCATCAAGGCTTCCTTGGACACAAGTCTGCCAGATGACTATCTCAGGGAAGACATCTTGAATATGATACAATCCTTAAAAATCCCCAGATGGTATCGTCGTGGAGCCGCCAAACCATCCTGCGACAGCAGCAAGATGGAACTAGTCAAGATTAAGGGTGCAATGACAAACGCTATTTTCAAGATCAGCTACCCGCACCTACCATCGTTGCTTCTTAGGGCCTATGGTAAGAACAACAGTTCTATTATCGACAGGGAGTATGAGCTGGCAATCCTAGCAAGACTATCCGCCAGAAACATTGGTCCATCGCTATACGGTTGTTTCGATAATGGTAGGTTTGAACAATTTTTGGAAAACGCCACGACGCTTACAAGAGACGATATTCGGGACTGGAAAACTTCCCAACGTATTGCTAGAAGAATGAAGGAACTGCACAGCGGTGTGCCATTGCTGACAGCTGAAATGAATGGGGGGGCTAGTTGCTGGAAAAAGATTGATAAATGGATCAAACTGATTGACTCGCACCCAGGGTGGACTTCAGTCGATAGAAACATTCAATCCTTCTTGAAATGTCAAAATTGGGTGACTTTTAAAGACACAGTGGAAAAATATCGCAGCTGGCTGTTCAGCAAATACGATGCTCATATTCCTTTGGTGTTTTGTCATAACGATGCCCAATACGGTAACCTGCTATTCAGTGCTCCCGTTATCAACACAGATTTCATTTCTCCTGCTGGTTCAATTTCAAGCATCACAAGAGCTTCTTCTTCAGCATCTTTATTCCCCTCAGACTCAAATGTCTTTCTTGACAAAATTATCAACCCAACCACTCAAGAACAAATTCAAGATAAGAAACTGGTTGTCATTGATTTTGAGTACGCAGGCGCAAACCCTGCAGCTTACGACCTAGCTAACCATTTAACCGAGTGGATGTACAATTACAGTGGCTCCGAACCTTGGAAATGTTCAGAGGAACATTTCCCAACAAAGGAGCAGTTCTTAAATTTCCTATATTCTTACGTTTCGCATCTGAAGGGGGTTGCTCAAAAGACGGCCAACAAAGAAATTGACAAAGAAGTGAGGTACTACTATAACGAGATTTTAAGGTGGAGAGCCACAGTTCAACTCTTCTGGTGTCTTTGGGCCATTATTCAATGTGGTCAACTGGGTCAGGAAGCCTTGTCAGGTAATGATGGAACAGAGGAACAGGAGGGCATAAACGGCGAAAAATATATTATCACCATTGATGATACAGATACCAAAGAATCCAGTCCCCAAGGGAATTTAGACGGAGAATCGGAGGGGGTTGATATCGAAACGTTCGATTATACCATGTACTCAGCAGATAAAATTTCCGTCTTCTGGGGTGACCTAATTCAAAGTTCTATAGTAAGCGAAAGCGCGTGTTTTTCGCCTCAAGATGTCAAATATCTAAATAACAACCCAATATAGCTCAATCATTCTATCTCTGTCCCATGTAATGTGCTGACTCGGCCAGCTCTATCCAGAATTACCTTTTCCTTTTTTGTATAACATAAACTGTTTATAAGAACAGAACGTAATTTTCGTTACTTCTCAGATCTAACAGGAACCCAAATCGGTCAAAACGCGTGGAACTGGGGAAGGAAGGTGGAGCAAGAGGTGGCACGGCATATGGATTACCATCGGGCCCAACAAAATTTGCAACTGCTCAATGATTGTGGAGAGCAAGATGTTTGTAGTGGCAACGCAGTGGATGATGAAGTAGCTGATACCAGATCGATGGCGAGTACTCAGATCCCAGACCTAAACTTCTCATCCGACGTCGAAGCAAATGTTCAAGACCTAGCTCCAAACGACGAAAGAGTGTTTCTTAGTACGCAGGTCCAGAGTCGATTAGATGATGCAGAAGATGAATCTGAAATGAAATCGCAGCTGCGAAAATTCAAGTATCCTCAACTCAGTATGAAATCACTAACGACACTAACTCACAAGTCTATAAGCCCTAAAAAGTCTAGCCAGCCGAAACAAAGAGTTGCAAAGAGGAATATCAAGAAGGCCAGAAGTAGTACAAATGCAACCCCCTCTAATATCGATTCTCATAGCCGTTCTCGAAGCGTGAACTTATTGAAGCAGCTTTCAGGTAAGCATAGTAAAGTAAAAGATATGATCAAATCGCAAAACAACAAGAGACGACCATCAAATAGAAAGAACGAATCCTTGGTTTTATTTGATACGTATAACGCGGAAGAATGGAACACTTTGAAGGACCAAATCCTGCTGAAATTCCCTAAATGCGATGATAATGACTTGAACGAAGTCCATAATTACTTGTACGGTTACGAAAATGAAGACGCTGGTATTGGTCACGAGTCAACCGATCTATGGAATGCATCGCAACAACTGCTTCCATACACACAAGAATCAAAAAAATCTGTGAACAACAGTCAAACCATGAACTTCCTCTCTCTCTCGCAGGTAATGGAAGATGCTAGTTTGATGAACGATGATATTGATAACACTACGAAATTTTTGGTCCAATCTAAGGACCACTTAGCTATAACCGACTCTGCTATCTCCCAAAACATAAATGTATTGAATACCTCTATGCCACGATTGGCCTATTTGAAGGGGATATATGATGGCAATGATGACAACGACGTCAGAGTTGAGGATAGTGTAGACGAAGTTGGTGAACTAATACCAATAAATGAGCAAGGAATGTCGGCGCATCCTGCATTTGGGAAAGGGAACATACCGTCTCTCATACATAGGATGAACTCTAATGAGTCCTCGATATTTTCTGCACATCCATCTCCTGAAAAGCCAGACAATATCATCGATTTGAGTGTTGGGTCATTTAAGGCAGTGAAGAGTTTGGTCTCTCCTATTAAGCCAGACGTAGTTCGAAAGGAAAATGGTGTTCCCGAAAGTATCATGGGTGAGAACATACAGGTACCAGCAACAAGGAATCCAACTACGATGGATGAAAGCGCGCTTGCAACCAAATTGACTTATTGCATTTCAATCAAACTGAAACTTAGAAAAGATAGAGTGACAGAGAACAAAAAATCATTGGAAAATATATGTAAAAAAGGCTACAATTTCAGTCCATCCTTAGATCAAATGGATGAGAACTTTGTCTTTGTTGATGAATCAGACGATGAGAACGAAAAGTACGATAGTAATATTCTGATAGATATTTTCAGAGCTAATAATGTGCATCCGATGGAAATACCGTCTCAGAATCATGTGCAACCATCAGAAGCAAAGGACGGTTTAATGTCTTGTTCTGCACAGGAATTGAGGAGTGCTCTTAAACTTGCCGGATTAAAGCCTGTGCGTACGAAATCCGAAATGGTTGAATCGTTGGAAGCGGCATCGCAGGTTTTATCACAAGTCGTTCCATTGCAGAACTCTAGGAAAGAGATATTCAGGCACCTTAATTCACTTGTTCGTAAGATACCGGACTTGATGAAATTAGTTTACACCTTTGAACCTATCCCATTTTTAGATTTGAGAGTGGAATTGAGCAGATTAGACCCGTTTATCGATCGTATTGACGATCAAACTTTTCGCGAATGGACTGACAGCAATGGGATAACCACCAAAAAATGACTAAATGGATGTGCTGAGACAATGGAAGTATTTAATAACTTCTAACAAAACAAAATTAAGTCTGCTCTGTTTTATTCGGTGTGTAGGACAGAATAGAGGCAGGCGTTCCACGTCGGGCTGGAACTCAGCGGTAGAAAAAAAGAATTATATCATTTTGGTAGTTACCAACCTTTTATATAAGAATGGGCCAAACCAGTTTTTAGAAATGATGTTAGCTGAAAGAATCCAGTAGGCAGGCAAAATCTCAATAACGCCTATATAGTCCTTGATTTGTGCCTAGCCGTATTCCGATATTTTGCACTATTAACATAGTCAGTGCCGCTACCAGTTTCGCTTATAAATGTGAATAAATGTATTTACAAATAACAAATTCTCTAAAAATACGAATAGCCTGGCGGGAAAAGATATAACAAACGTCATTCATTCTCCCTTACCCTTCCGGCGTGCTGTCGCAAATCACTCTTGCAGGTTTTTCAAGCAGGTTTTGGAAATTTACCATGTAGCACCGTTCCTGAATCACGATTAAGTTGCACTCCGGCTCAGTCAGACATGATTTATTGTGCATTGAGACCACATAACCGTTCATTTCCAGAGCGGTAGTTCGAGTCCCGGAATTTTTTCGCAGCACACATGCGGCACACTCTCTAAAAAAGTCCATACACATCCTTTTTATCGTCTTCGGAAAACTTCTTAAGTGGTTCAGGAACATATGATTCCAAGTATTCTCCCTTGAATATATCCACAAACAAAGCAGTCTGGTAAGCCCGCTTCTCACCGACCTGGACCTTCCGAGAACTATGCCACCGCGAGGGAGGTCAACAACCGCAGGTCAAACAGGGACCAGAAGCTCGTTTACATGGGCATTGTTGCTTGGCAAAAGTATCTGGGCCTCGACGAGGGGTCCCGGAATCTGCAGGTGGCGCGGCCGGAACAGAAGAAAAGAAAGATTGAGTTTATTCCGGTCGGTAGTACGGTTGATCTGAGCAGAGTAGGGGGGCGACTGTACCCTCATTTCTGTTTTCGTGAGGGCCAGATGCTGGTGATGCTAGTTGTATTAATATGTTCCACTGAATTTCTCTGTGTGCAAGCCCTACCTGGGTACGGGAAGACGCTATTGTTCCATGTTCCATTGATCGTTTTAAAGAAGAAGACTACACAGCCATTTGTTTCCTTCGTGTTCGTGCCATACATCCCATTGAAAGAGAACATGAAGATGAGATTGAAACAGAATGATGCGCTGAATGTGGGAGATGTCAGTTCCCTTCTGCATGGAGACTTTGGCGAAAAGGACCCGACGTAGACGTCCGCAGTCAGGTCCTTCCACAAGCTGGGTTTGAACGATTTTGTTATGCTGTTCAACAGCTGGTACAGCACATTTCCAATCTGCAGAGGACGGTGCGCAGTTTCATGACCTGGTCAAGCAGCTGCCTCTGGAGAAGACCCGGAACCGGTTTGTGACGTGCCAGGACGGCGACGAGTGCCGGGCCCGTGCCGTGGAACTGATCAAAGGTTCTTGCGGTTGGACAAGAAACAGAAGGTCATTGTGGTCTGCGACTGGAAGAACACAGCCGCTAATAGTGCACGGGGATTTCATCCCCAAGGAGAAGGTGCGGGCTACCAGCACCTTTAGCGAGGACGAGTCGCAGCGGGTTCTCATCGGCACGAAGCTGCTTGCCGAGGGGATTGAAATTGCCGCCATAGCTCTTGTGGTACTGGTCGAATATCTACCGCGCATTTTACAGTATATCTAAGCTGCGGGCCGGCTGCGTGACTAGGGCGTTTGTGTGGTGTACTTGCACGACCGGATGGTGCGTGAGAATGATAGGGAGACGGGGTTGCGGCCTGAGTGTCTGGTCCCCCAGTTCAGTCAAACTCGCATTCCGGGATGCAGGAAGTGCGATTTGTGTAGTTGTATTATTCTTGGGTGGTTTAGCAGCGACCACCTCGTTAGACGGCCCTGTAATTATAAAAGAGGCCATTCACAATAAGTTTGTAAAGAGCAAGTCTTTGTTTGAGGTCCTTGGATTCAACCATGATGAGGTCAAGTTCCTGAGGATGTTTAATTTGTCATTGGAGTATTTTGGAGTGAAGAAGTCGGAGGGTGACCTGTTCTGTCGCAAGTACCGGGCACTAGTTCCTGATACTGGGATCTGCTGGGACCAGAGCGTGGGGTATATCATTGACGCGCTCACGGTCTTACATGTGATTCTTAAAGAGAAGAGCTGCAATAAATTACTGCGCAAAATGGAAGATAATGGCGCAGCGGTAGCTCTCATGTGGGTGGCCCGGAACCTGGATTATTTGAGAATTGAGGCAAAAAATTATTTCGCGGTTTACTTGGCACTGTGCGGTTCCCTTGAGAAGAAAAGAAAGGCCGGTCGCGGGCATCAGGAGGGTTTAGACTGCACAAAGTCCAAGCACAACATGCGCCCTCTGACGGTGTTTAACACCTTTGAAATAACGAACACCATGTTCAGGGAGTACGAGGAGACGTGGGAGGATTTGCGCTCAAACAAGTTGGATGTTCTATATTTTTTTGCTACTGGTGGAGGGCGTAAGAGTTTTCCACAACTCTGGGAAAATTTGTCGCTGGATGGTCTGGAAAGATGCCTGTCTTTCAACGGAATAGATCGCTACAAACAATTTGGTTTCGTCCCGCCGATTACAGGTGTTAAACAGCTGGTGTCACAGGTCGCTAGTGCGAGCGTTATGGATACGTTTACTTACTCCGAGGGGAGTGATGCAAAGTCCCTGAGATATAGGGTAAACGGAAAATATACGACGCCAGCGAAATCCATTGCAAAGAGCTGTATGGGATTGAGGCGTTTTGGACTGTGGCACAACGTTGGCTTCATGAACCAGATCCGCGAGCACTTCCCAGCGTTCGGTAACCTGCATTATTTCACCCAGTGAACCAGGGTGCAAGAGCTATTCTTGCTGTTTCACACAGGAGCGACCGTCGCCCCATATTTTTGCATTTCGTGTAACAACGTCTCCCAGACCTTCTTTTTCAGAACCAATTGATTCCTAAATAAACGGGGAGGGGTTTTTCCTTCACATACCTAACACTCTTAGATATCGCCTTTCTAAAAAATATCTTGGCTATAATCACTGGATCGTGTCTTGCAGAGAAACATAACCTGGATTTCTCGTCTTTTCTTGTGGGAACTACGTTTTACGTATGCGGACACGTTTGCGACCGTAATCACATGTTCAGCACATCTCCAATAGTGCGGTTTCCCAACTGCCGAATTGCTGTGGCAAATTGCCTGACTGTGCTACCAAGCACTGTACTCTATTCTGTCCCCCAGCCAGAATCAGATCTGTGTACATTCTACAAAGTGTTCCACACCATTAATACGCAGATAATCTTATAGTCTGCCTCTCAGGTCTCCAGGATGCAGTTCAAGTGTCAATCGCATCTGTCTTCAGTAATATTCAGCAAATCCTTATTGAATATCGAGGTTGCGTGCAGTAACCTAGTCAATTTGGTACAGATTCGTCACAATTACACCAGCCCTAAACAACCTGGACTCTCAGTTTTCAGGTCGGGTGGAGACCAGGGGTAAACGGTTGAAGTTCCTCCCTTTTATACCTCGATCGGAACTAATTCTTCGCCCTTTTTCCAATTTCAGCATTCCGTTGGGAAACTTCAGTTTTGGCGGCGGGCTCGTGCCTCGGTGCAGTGCAGCATGGGTGTCACATATCCGGTAGCATGCACTCTCGGTAGCATGTAGAGTGTGCTTGATCTGTAGTAGTCTTTGGATGCTGTTTCTGGTTTTGCTAAGACAATTTAGAGAGGGTTTCTCTGGTGACTGCATCTTGTATTGTCTTATTATGTTCCCATTTAATTGACCGTTAAGAACAGCGATTTTTGGGGGTGTGACGCAGTTTGCTGCCAGGTTTATCTCGAAAATAGTATTTAAGTTGTAGTTGAGTACATGGTGACCGGATCTCTTCCGTGCCCATATTAGCCAAATAACTGTTTTGAATCATGAATCCCGTAAGTAAATCACGTCTACAGTAACGAAATAACAAAGAATTAAAGAATTAAATAACGTAATATATAAGCCATCATAAATATGCCATTAATCATAATATAAATATGTGATCAAAGCACGAACAGAAGCAAGTTCATAAAGATAGATCCGAAAATTGCTGGAGTCACTGAGTTTGCAATTCCGGCAAAGGTAGAAATAGCGTGAGTCGAGATTTCGCTACTGGTGTAACCTGCGGGACCACTTTCCACCACTGGGATGATAGTCGTCACTGGCTGAAGTGTTGTTTGTGTTCTTTGAGAAGTAGTAGCAGGACTTTGGAGTGAAATACTAGAACTCTCGATCAAACGGGAAGTTACAGGTGATGGTTTGGACGTGAAACTCTCACGGCTTTCTGACTCTGCTGGTTTGACAGAGCTATAGTATATTGGTGGAGGGATTATATGGCGAGAACTGGTCGTAGCAGTAACCGTATCGGTTGACCTTGTCGAGATTGAACTTACAGGAGGAGGTGGGTAGCTGGTAATCTCCGGAATACTCGAACTTGTTTCAAAAGACGAAAACACAGGGTCTGTAGTAGTTCTAATTGTGACAGAAATAGTCGAACTCAAAGGAGGTGGCAGTTCGCTGGATGTCTCAGGTGGGACTATAGTACTCGAACTCAAAGGAGGTGGCAGTTCGCTGGATGTCTCAGGTGGGACTATAGTACTCGAACTCAAAGGAGGTGGCAGTTCGCTGGATGTCACAGGTGGGACTATAGTACTCGAACTCAAAGGAGGTGGCAGCTCGCTGGATGTCACAGGAGGTAATGAGCTTGTTACTGACGGATTATAGCAGTCTGCATCCCCACATTCCAATGGCCAAAAATAGTTTGGAAGTCCTAACTGCGACTGCCCATGATTATTTGAATTATGGCAACCAACTGACAAATCAAAGTGGGGTTTCCCAAATCCTTCGTTATACCAGTCCTCCTTATACTGAGCTGTATGACCGTCTAAGAACTCATATTGGAGTTGGAAGTAGTCTAACCACACGATGCAATTCTCATAGTCCGGACGACCTCTGATCAAAAAAGTGGTGGTAAAATCGGATGGGTCAAAATCTTCTGGAAGCACTCCTTCGTTAAAACCATAAAGTTGATGTGTGCCTGTGGATAAACCGATAACTTTCAAAGACCATAAATATTTCAAATCTATCTTTTCTCCATTCCTTGTGTACGCACGAATAGTAACTTTGTATAACTTCTGGTTTGGAAGCCATCTTACGTCTTTCAAATCAAGAGAAAACTTTGGGTTGATCCTTTCGTTTTCGTAAAAATAATCAAAATCGAGATGAGGGCATCCATGCTGGATAGTCGTAGCAGGACATCCAGTTTCTAGCTCTCTATTCCATAGTCCGCCGAAATCATCTCCATAAAGAGAGATCCCAAAAGCAGCCGATATCAGCTGTAAAACTGTAATGATAACCGTTATACGGAAACTTTTCATTTTGTAAATATTGAATCAGTTATAATTGGAAACTAGAAAATGTTGCTGTTTGTCTTCCAAGTAACTTGCTGGTGTTATTTTAGTAGACAAATGAAAGAAGGTAGAAAATGAAACAACAAATAACCACGAATAGTCCACAATGCACCCTGACTTTATATCATTCCAGGTCTTGTTTCTATGGTCAATACAACTGGTTACTACCCCCTCTTTTAATTCGGAACCAACTCCTCCTTGCTCCCAAATAACATATGGATTGCCTCTAATAATAGTAGCGTGAGGAGAACACAAATTACGTTCAATTAAAGGCAAAATCCCGATTCATTTAGGGAGTGCTCATTACTTTGTTCGAGTTAAATTGCAAGGTAGTATAGGTTCACAAACTTAATTTGTCGCCCCCCTCACGATAAAAGTAACGAAGAAAAGAGGGACTTAAACAATAATGCGAATAGTTCACCGACAATCAAGCGCGCCTCGCCACCAGTGTGGAAAGTAAATTGCCATGTTGTATAGGTTCATAAACTGGAATTGCCGTCCCCCTCTCGCGATAAAGAATACGGAAGATAAACCGGACTCAACAATAATGCGAATACTTTACCGACAATCAAACACGCCTCGCCACCAGTGCGGAAAGCAAGTTCCCCTATCGAGGTTAAAGTATACTGTGAATGTCAAACAGTAGATTAATTTCCCCCCTCTTCCCAAAATCACAAAATGCACCTTGCGACCAGTGAACAAAGCAAAATGCCCTAGTGGAGTCAAAATAGACTGTGAAATATCAGACAGTAGATTAATCGCCACCCCCCTCAAAATCAGAAAACGCACAGAGCAACCGAGGAGCAAAGGGTCAGTAACGCATTGTTATGGATTTTCACGTGAGACAAAAATGGACTCATCTCAAGGACAATTGAAGGGTTTGAGCCTATGATTTCCAACAGTTGCGTTGCCATAGCTCGCAGTCACCCACTGTTTCATTTCGACCCCCCCCCTCCCACTGGCGAAAAAACCGGAGCGCAAGATCACAGCATAGGAGGATGACCCGCGGATCTTTGGTCTCTGGTCTATACTGCAAAGGACTCGGGTCCATTGTTTAGCCTTGCCTGCTACAACAGAAAACGTTTCTTTTTCTGAAAAAATAGATCAGCACATTTCTTCTTTGAGTAAAAATGGTAAGTGTTGCCTGAATTGCGATCTAGAAAAGTTTCGTGCGGTACTTTCTGTGGTGTTTCGTCTGGGGAATGAGTCGAGAGGAGGTACACGGCTGCAGCAAAGGTCCCCGTGCCTCGACGTCAAATGTCGTCAATGCATGCTACTGAAATCCCGGATTCACTTCTATACAGGTCCCTCATCCCCCCCCCTTTTGAAAGAAGTCACGATATGGAGTCGTAGTCAGTTGCAAGTTGTCAATCTTTGATCCGCTCTGCTGGCACAGGGATCGGTTTCAAAACTGGAGAAAACGTTACACCTCCCTTTCAAAATTTCGGAGTTTGGAAAAGAATAAAAACGGAAATCATAGAGGGAACTGAAAGGTTCTGTTTCAGGAAAGGTGTGTAACTCATAGTCCTTCACCTTATCCTCACTACCTTTCCAGTTTCGCTTGGTTTAAGAGCAAAACATACTTCTCCCCTTTATCGTCTGTCTCGGCCCTCAATTCTTAGTTCCAAGAGTGACGGATGTGATGGAAGTTTTCTTAGCGACTTGTTCTGTTCCAGAACTGTCAAAAGAACCGACTTATAGGTATGCTATTCTGAAAAATTTGGTCGTGATACGTTTGCTCATTCTAGAGTGTGGTTGAGTGATAAAATGTGCATGCAGGGCTACCTACAGCACACAGAAAACTCATGGCAATGCATATCATTGGACTAACCAACGTATTAACATGGTGGGGGCGCTCAACAATACATGAACCAAACAACTAAAATTCATATACATTTTCCAAAAATCAACTATCAAAAAAAGGTATCAGTAAATGCCCAACGAAGATATATCCCTGCTTAAGGGTATGTTCAACCATATATTAGTCTACGCAATTGTCTTTGAAAAAGTGCAATGACAGCTTTCGAATGTGTTTGTTTCTCAAGAAGAACTTTCCTATGTTCATTGTTTGTTTTGCCGTTTTTTCCTTGAAGTACAGTGTTTAAACGGGGTAACGGGTAAAGTTTTGTGCGTTATATCTGCCACGATCAAAAAGCTTGTTTATTGAGTGCAAAAGTAGCTACATTGGTTCTATCCAGTTAACGGAATTGTAAGAGTCGGCCAGAGTAATTACTAACACTGTATTACTCACTATGTTTTTAAATGTTCATTAAGGCAATGAAAATTATTATTTTGGATTGATGGTTTCTACTATCTGTGTCGATCGTTCCAAAAGGACGGGAGCTGTACAACACTTTTCATCACCAAAAAAACTTTGAAAGCCCGCACCTTGTAGCAATAACTTTCGAAAACTTGAGGCTAACTATCATTTTCTCCCTTTTAATTCGTTCTATGTTTTCATATTCCACCTGCTCTCTCTTAGCCAACGACTTATGAGATACAAGATCTACGTACCTTGCAGATCTTATCTCGCTTTTACAGATGACCTTGTGACCAAAATAACGGAGAGTAAAAAAGGAAGCTGCCCATTGTAGTCAGTATTACAGTTAAGCTGCTTGATATTATATGACAAAAACAGACTGGACATCCACCATGCCTCTTTCAACGATTCGTCACTCAAAACGACGCCAGGTAACCTCAGGACTTATCTCATCACATATCATAGTAAGGCACTCACGCAAACAATCGTAATATAATAAACATCATAAAACGGTCGATCTACGACCGCAGTAGAATGGCTCTACCCAAAACGGCTTTTAAGCTTGTGAAATGTACCCGAATGTAACGTGCTGTATAAGCCAAGTGCGTGGATGGCAATAAATAAAAAAGAGTGGTAGGAACTAACCCTTATCATGGTGTTCACAAAACTTTGCTAAATCCCCGTGAATTAGCACAGCCAATCTGTTTTACTTCCACATATGTTCCCCTCTTTCTTCCCTGTCATATGACTACAAATGGATGTCAAAAATATGTTACAAAAGCACTTTTATATCCATAAACAGTAAAACCAGTTGGAATAAGTATTCCAGTACCACAAGTTCTTGATTCTGTACCGTTTCTGTAACAGTTAAGGTGGGTTGTATTTGAATGAAAAATGTAAGGACGACCAAACATTTCTATTCACTCCGTATATTTAGTTTTTACCAAAAATATCAGTTGTACTTGCTTGTCTCGTGGGTCTTAATATTTGAAAGTACTGACTTTCATAGGGTATTGGGTCATACCAACTCTTTAGAGGGAATCCACAATTTATTTTTACAAGGTGGACTTATATCTACTATATGAAATTCAAAATTTTTGTCCATACCCAAAAACTATAAATAAATATTAACTTCTTGAAGGTTCGCAAAAATCTATGGTTAAGCAGTTAACTAAGACCAATGATTTACTGTATGTCCTTTCCTCTGACCTCTTTCATTTTTTTCCTTTTAAACCAAACATTTAACCAAACATTTGAGGGTGAAAATTGTTGAATAGGGTCTTGTTCGCCGTGGCTATTCATTGTAGTAGAGTAAAGAGATGTTTTAGTTCAGGTATGACTCCTGGTATATACTTAATATATAAGTATATGGTTCGATGATCTCTTCTATATTGTCACAGATAGAAGGATCAATTCATTCGATGTAGTTAGGCTTTATATATGTGAGAATTTGCTCAGAGTCAATGGTGTGACTTTTCACTTTCTCACTGTGGTGGATACTTCCGCACTTGTGGCATCGTTATTTGTCTCGTTAACATTTGTGTCTTTTATCAAGTGTGTGTCTTGTTTATGCCTACCATGATATCTTATCACCCTTATCATATTCATTTTCTATATCCAGCAAAAACTAAGTAAAATATTCTTCATTATGTTAGATTCTGTGCGTATTTCTGCCGTTACTCTATAATGCACCAAGTACGCATGGTGGACACGATAATTAACATCCTAAACAAATAACAGGTAACAAAACCAGTAGAGTTCCATAAACCGATAACTGCAAGCTCAACTCTACTAAAATCTACATTCAGTGCTATGCAAAAAAGACGACGATTTATCTCAACGACAATATTTTATATAACAGAATATCTTTTAGCACAGTTCTTATGAGATGATCATGTTCTGATTCTATACCTCAACACATTAAGACCAATAATTAGTTTTGTCTTTCTATACCAACTATTCACAAAATTCGTGAGAGAGAAAAGAAAGTCTTGTACAACCTTTATACAATTAATTAAGAAACATTCTACATAGATGAAATTATTGTCTTCACAGCTTTTACATGTTTGCTAAGGAAATGATCTTTGCAATCAACCCAGGTGCAAGAAATGCCTTTATTGGCGCGTCGCAGCCATGCAATAGTGCTGTTTCCATTAATGTACAAAGTATTTATGTAGGAGTTTGGAACAAAAGAAAAAAATTTTACAATTTCTAACATCACACATATCACCACGACGTGATGTCTCTAGCTTCATGAGTTCACGCAGTAACATAGTAGCATAGGATGATGTGTCCAATTGGAACTTCAAAATTACAGCTGTCATTTTGCCATCTGGTTTATCGGGCATGTATCTTTCCAATTTTACCTTCATGTATTTCTGACAGTTTTCCTGTCCAATCTTGTTATTCAAAATTTCCAAGTCTGTGTTGACCAGTTGCTGTGTGGGGTCATCGTAATGAACAATTTTATATTCGAGTTCCTTCGGTTTTTGAATGACATTTCTATAGGAACCGGCCATAGAAAAGTCACGCACTTTCCTTCTCATATCAGCGGGGTCCATACCATCCTTGGCCATGGTAGTCACGTACAAATCGCTCAATTCTTTGTTTGACGGGTAAATGATGTCAAACCCAGGGGTGGGCAAAACGACATCAGTGATGCTGTACTTCCCAGAATCAATATCAGCTTGACTCAAGGCCTTGGCACGAATAAATGTTGCATCTCTCAAATCTTCGTCCAGATCCTCTTCCTCGTCTATGCTTTCTTTTACAGAGTCAACGGAGTCATCAACAACCAAATCCCCAACAATAACGTCCAATCCATGCATCTCAATTCTTTTACTCGCGACGGAGTTCCAGATGTAACTTTGGTAGGCGTGGACATACATTGTCCTTAAATTCCTTGGAATTTTCATAATAGCGTTGTAATACGCGTTCGGAGAATACGTGCCATTATCTTCCTTCCTTTGGTTAGAGAGACAAAACAAGACAGCGTTCTCAGCGATACACTGTCTTGGCATTAGCTTCAAAGCAGCATGCGCATCCTTCGTCTGGGCCCAAATTTGCCTAGCTTCTTTGGATTTTTGCAGGACGCTTTCTTGATCAGAAAGGATCAATTCAGCTGCAACTTCCCAGTTACCCAAAAGCAACTCCTTCCCAACGGCGTGTGTTGAGATACTGAATGTCCCAAATCTTTGCAAACCAAAATAGTTGATGAACCCCTTTTCAGTGAGAGACTGACAGCCCTTTTCCATGATATTGTTTAAGCTAGTGTCAGAATTTTCCTGCACTTTCACGTCTCTAACGACGATAACAAACTCGTTCCCGGAAAGATCGCCCAAACTCAAAGTGGTATCTTTGTAACTGAAGCCACCGACGGTCATACCCTTCAGGGTTCTGTTCAAAGCGTTGATTCTGTCAACACCGAACTTCGAGATCGACAATCGTTGACACGTTACAGCTCTACGGTCTTTTGTCCCGGCATACCTCATCATTCTCGTTGGTGTCCGTAAAAGTTTACAAATGGTGTTTACAGCGTCCATAGTATCTTTGTTTTCTTTGTAGAGAGTGAAATGAAGAAACTCTTTATTTGGACCATAACCCCAGTTTTCAACACCGTTCGCATCCTTCGTTAGTTCAATCAATTCTTTCTTATTGACCCTCGAATTCTGCGAATTTCTAGCAATTTTGAAAGTGTTCATTGCCGTGGTAACCGACTCCAACTCATTATTGAAAGCTGCGCGCAACAACTGGTGAATCTTGGTCCTTGTGTTTTTGTCATCGAAGGATTTCTTGCTCTCCATTTTACTGGCATTCTTGTACACAGCCTCAATCTCACCAACATCTTCTTCACCAAAAATTGCTACTAGCTCGGCTCTCAATTCCGGTTCTACTGCGAAATCCTGCCTCTTCGCCAACTCTGCCTCGCGCTTCGCATCTTTTTCCTCTCTCGAAAGCTGCGGTTTCTTTGGCATCTTAAACCCTTTGTCCATCAAATGGACCACTTGACCTGCCTTATCAATCTCATTGACCAGAAAATCAGTGTACCGCTGCTTAATCTGCCCTTGAAACCCGGGGATACCTTTGGACAGGAAGTAAGTGATACCGACATCCGTCTCCGTGATCCCGGAGCCTGCAGGATCATCCAATTTCGTCCTCTTCACAGAGGGTTCAACAGCTGGCGGAGCATCATCTTGGGCTCGTTTGACGGTCTCGGACATGGCAAGTGACCTGGATTGTTGGACGATGGAGGTTTTTCTGTTCTCATCTGGATTGACACTTGCGATGAGATGGAAAATTTTCTCTTCTACAAATTATTCAAAAATATTTGTTTACTACGCCTTTGACAGGTGAAGAGATAAGGTAGTAGTGATAGTGCAGGTCTTAGCAGTTTATTACAGACGAAACCGCGTAACGTGTGTGAAATGGGAGGTGACAATGAAGAGACGTTGCCGGGAATCCCGCGGAAACTGGAAAGCGTGGAGGAGCTGATGGTGAAGTGCCAGTGCTGGGTGGAAAAGGATGGGGAGGAGAGGTTTGCAGAGATTCTTTCTATCAACACCAGAAGGGTGCCTCCCAAGTTTTACGTGCACTATCTCAACTTTAATAAGAGACTTGACGAGTGGATCACTTCTGAAAGAATCGATCTGGATAAAGATGTCGTGTTCCCCAGACCTAAAGAACCGGATGCTAGTGAAACTTTACAGCCAGCCAACAGGAGTCACAAGAAGCAGAAAAAGAAGCCCCCCGTGGCATCACCTGCTATACCTGCTGCGCTGTTGGATAGTGGGAGTGAGGCGCCAAGTAGAACGGCCACGCCAGAACCATCAGAAGATGTCATGGATTTGGATAATCTGAACGTCCAAGGTATCACGGATCAAGATATATCACAGGAGGAGGAGATCAAAAAATTGAGGACATCTGGTTCCATGACACAAAACCCGCATGAGGTTGCGAGAGTTAGAAACTTAAACACGGTTGTCATGGGCGAATACGAAATCGAGCCCTGGTACTTCTCCCCCTACCCGGTGGAGTTAACCGACGAGGATCGAATATTCATTGATGATTTTACATTGCAGTACTTTGGATCGGAGAAGCAATACGAGAGGTACAGAAAGAAATGCACGCTGCGACATCCGCCAGGGAACGAGATTTACAGGGACGATTACGTGTCGTTTTTCGAGATCGACGGGAGAAAACAGCGAACCTGGTGTCGAAACCTGTGTCTTTTGTCCAAATTGTTTCTGGACCATAAGACGTTGTACTACGATGTGGACCCTTTCTTGTTCTACTGCATGACTCGAAGGGACGAACTCGGTCACCACTTTGTAGGGTATTTCTCCAAGGAAAAGGAGTCAGTCGATGGGTATAACGTTGCTTGTATTTTGACTCTACCACAGTACCAGAGGATGGGGTTTGGTAGGTTACTGATCCAGTTTTCTTATGAATTGTCTAAAAAGGAGAAGAAAGTTGGGTCCCCTGAGAAACCTCTGTCCGATCTGGGACTGCTATCATACAGAGCGTATTGGACTGATACTTTAATAACGGTGCTTGTGGAGCATGGTAAAGAGATAACGATTGATGAGATCAGCTCGATAACGTCAATGACGACGACTGACATCTTGCACACAGCCAAGACGTTAAATATATTAAGGTACTACAAGGGACAACATATTATCTTTCTGAATGAGGATATACTTGAGCGGTACGAGATCTTGAAGAGTAAGAATAAAAGACACATTGATTTCGAGAAACTGATTTGGAAAGTCCCCGTGTTCACGGCGTCACAACTCAGGTTTGCATGGTAATCATGAACAGGTGAAATATAGACGGGAAATAATGATCGTATGTATGTCTACATATATGTATTTTAATACAAACATGGGTGGGAGAGAGCGCTACCAGAGTTATCTCTCCCTGCATAATTTCCTCCGCTTGGTTTGACCCGTTTACTGGGTTAATGCCTGAATTAGAAGTTTGGATCCGATGCTGACTGAGGACACGGCTCCATCAACCCACAATATGTAATTCTGTATTCTCGCAACCGAATTTGGCTCTGTGTTCATAGTACATTTTCTTGAGACTCTCCACGTACAGGGCATGGTAATGGTCGATGAGTTCCGGGTTTGGTTGGACGTATCTTTCTCTGATGTGGATAGGTTTACCAATGACAATATCCAGTGGGGTTCTGAAGGGCACTAATCCAAAATCGTAGTTGAACAGTCCCCTCGCGAAGAAAATGGGGACTGAGAACCCGAAATATTTTTTAATCCAGAATTGGAACTTGTGTAGGATGGAACCTTCCTCTGTTTCGTACATTTTGAAACAGTCCGTCTCTCCGAACGCGAACACGGGGACGAGACTCGCGTTGCCCGTCTCCAGAGCAAGCTTGATGAACCCCTTCCTCTTGTTAAGGATGAGCTCAAATGCGTCGTCGGACCCAAGGAGGGACTCTCGGACCCCCCCCACGACGATGCAGATAGATTGGCCGTCCGCGAGCACTTTCAAAGCGTTCTTCCGCGAGACAGAGCATATCCCGAGCGCGAGGAGGTAATCCCTGTAGAAGGGGATATGGAACTGTGTGACTAAGGTCAACAGCGATGTGCAAATACCCGGGAACAACCGTGACCAGCCACAACCTTCCGTTGCAAAAGTACCGAACGCGCCAATGGCCCCGACACCGTGAGGGTGATACCCGAATATGTACCTGGGTCCTGTGCGGACCATCTGTTTCTGTTTCATTCCAAACCAGAACCAGTTTCTCTTATATGTACCGTCCCACTCGAAAGTGGGCGGCAGATCTGCCGTCTTGTGTATTGTGATGGGGAAGTACTCGCAGATGTACCTCCAGAGAGGCAGCGACCTGAACCAGGGCGAGAACCTATCCCTTACACGGCCATTAGCTGGCGTCCTATCCACGAAATAGTACACCGCATACGGAATCAAAATGGGCCACACACGCTGTACCGAAATAAGGTACAGCGTGACTACTATGAACAGCACGAAGGAAGAGATGTGCCAAGTGACCGCAAGAGTCTGCAGTCTTCTCCTCAGGGGCACACGTATCGAGCAACAGTACTGTAGCGACGGTTTCGGGGACAGCACGGGTCTCACATCACGGATCTCGCCTTGAGCAGCTTCCTGCGCGTGCGTTTCTCCACCTTCGTGATGCTCAAACCCAGTCGCACGAGCCATTCTCCTACAAGACGGTCTACTGTTTGGAACGAGGCCCCGGGGAAGACCCCAAGGACACCCCCCCGCAACATCAAAATGCCAACCTGGATCCCAGCAACTCTACAGATGTATCCGAAACCTCTTTGAGACTTCCCAGAGCAACAGTGACTACTTCCGCAAAAAACCACATCACTTCCCACGACAGAAACATGCTAGCGCCGCACCCCCACCCCCCACGCAGTCCCCGAGTTCTCGGCGCTGAAAAAAAGAAAAGAAAAGAAATGAAAATTCCGCGGGCGGCGGCCGCCTCCGCGATTCCGGGAATGCCCTTCCGCATCGGGAAAGCCCGCGGCGCGCAAACGAGCCGCGCCCCGTTTCCCCAAAGGGGAAGCCCGCTTGCAGATCCCTCCGCCCGCCTGCGGGACTCCTCTGCGCGCCCCTATACGGCCGCCCGCGTTACCTCAGCGGCCCGGGATCTTGGCTCAGAAACCGCCGCAGGGCCGCACTGCCCGCGTCGTTCCCCGCCGGGGCTCGTTCTCTCGAGGCCCGGATCTCGGAAAAACCTCTTCGTTTCGTCGTTTCCCGCGGCGTTTCTCGGCAGCGCCTCTTAGCGTCGTTTTACTTTTCGTGTTTTCCCGTCGCGTTCTGGGTGTTTGTGGGCATCTGGACTCTCGCTGGCGCAGGATGGGGTTCCCGACGACGACGATGTGCTCGCTGTTTCATGTGCGTTTCGAGCTGAGGCGGGTCCCCCCGGTGGTGCGGTTCATATAAAGAAGCGGATTCTCCCCGGGACCACCTTTCTTGTGTGTTGTGTGTTTTCTTCGTAGTGTTACTGTCTCTCCCCTGTGTGCTCGAGCATAAGCAGGATAATCACTTTTGGAAGGAACATGGGTAAACAATTGAAGGTAGCAAGTGTAGGGAACAGAGGTAGGAGGATTCTCTCCTCGGCGCTCGTGCTTGCAGGGGTGGCCGTCTTCTTGCTTTGCACTTGGAACGATTACGCAGAGGATATATTCAGTGGTGAACAGCACGCAGGACAGGAACATGCGTCTGCTCACATCGCACAGGTGACTGAGCTGTACAGCGACGCTAGGACTGCTACCACAACACTGTACGCTAGCACCACGGTCTCTGCAAAAACTACGAGCACTATCACGGCAGCAGCTGTGGTGGACTCGAAGGAGGCGCAGTTGAACTCGCAGAAAGTGGACCAGGAGATATCCGCAGTGCGGAAGGAGATCGACGCACAGACACAGCCTACAGCGAGAGGTGACAGGAGGAAGAAGAAGAAAGTGCTCGCTACAGAGTTGCTCGCAGATGACGCTCCATGGGATCCACTGTCCACCTTCACTGAGGTCATGAACATGTCCCCAGTCGTGCTGTTCATCAAATCCTCGGAACGGAATTCCCTCGCAGACCACGTCAGGAAAGTGCTTTCCACGGAGTACGAGATCTCGCCAGGCGCAGCCGTGGTAGACCTCGATAAGCACAGGTACGGGGAAGAGTTGCAGAACTATATAGAAACGCAGAAACTGCCAGGTGGGTCCTCGCAACAACTGCCATACTTGTTCGTCAACAGAGTCCCAGTCATCGGTGCTGGAGAGATAGACTCCGTCGCCGAGTTCAAGAGACTCCACTCCACGGGCGCACTGCTCGACCGCTTCAAACAGCTCGCAGAGAGGAAAGTCTTGTTCGAGAAAATCGAACTCCCTTCAAACAATTGAAACGAAACGAACCCCCGACCTTTTTGCATTTCACAGTGTCTCACTCTGTTAAAACCCCTTCATAGCATTTACAATCAATATATATATATATATATACCCTCTCTTTCTATTCTCATTATATTTTATCAAAAATACTTTCACATATATTATCTATTCAGGTGAGACTGCTGGCCCCACAAATTTCTCTCCTTCTAGCAGTTTTGGAAAAGGACCCCGGGATTCCCAGGAGTAGCGTTCTCCACCACTTTAGCAACGCCGGGCAAAGCGACTTCCTCACCAGTGAAAATATCCTTAGCACTCTTAGCACCGTTAGGGTAGCTCACAGCGACAAACTCGCTGACTTTGAACGCTTGACTCGCGTTCCTGATGTTGGCCAGGGCAGCCTTGACAGTAGCGACTTCGTCAAAGTCAATCTCCCTGTGGAACACTTTGTCCGCTGGTTCAACGGCTAGACGCTGCTTCATCAGGGAGACAAACGCCATGGTACGCTTCATTTCCCTTGGCTCGACCTTCTCCTTGATCTTCTTGTTGTCGTCGAGTGTCTGACTGGCAAACATCTCTCTAACAAGTTCAACAACCTTCTCTTGCCATTCGGGGAAGGACTCAGAAATCAACAAGTACAACTTGATAGGCTTCGCAGCGTCCACCTCGGCTCCCTTACCTTTCTTTTTCTTAAGCGCTTGACCCTCCGCTTCTCTGATACTTCTCTGCACACTTCTCACATAGTCCAAAGCAGCAATCGCGGACAAGTCAACGGGTTTGGAGGCAGTGGGGAACTTCGCTGTCTGAACAGAACCAGATTTGTGCAACAATTCACGGTACACGAAGTCCGCAAAATGTGGAGCAATTGGCGCAAGAAGCAACACTTGCGTCTCAATGTAACGCAGCACCAGATCCTTGTGCATGACTTCGGTCGCCTCACGGTAGTAATCTCTTGACGCTTGGAAGTCGAACAGACCATACTTCAAAGCGGTCTTGTAGTTCGTCAATTTGTACTGATGAGCAGTCTTTTCAATCAACGCGTTCATCTCGTTCTCAAAGGAAACGTCGAAGAATTCCGTGATTGGACCCGTTCTCAAAGTATCGATGTTCTTGATAATATCTTCCGCCCATTCTTTCAAGTTGTACAGTCTCAAAATCGCAGCATTCGCATTGGATTCGTCAAAGTTGGCATCCTCAATAGTGTCGCCGGCATCGGCAAGCGCAATACGCGAAGCGTCAGCACCGTATTTCTCAACAGTTTGCTCCAGAGTCATGAAGTTACCAGTAGACTTAGACATCTTTGCGTTGTTCAACATTAAATGACCGTTCGCTCTGACACCCCTTGGCCAGAACTTCTTGGGGAACAAGGCAACATGAGTGTAGATGAAAAACGTCAAATGGTTTGGAATCAAATCCTTACCAGAGATGGAAACATCTAAGGGGTAAAAGTATTCAAACTCTCTTCTTAGAGTACGCAGCGATTTTTCAGAGATTCCACAGGATGGAACTTTGTCAGTACGGTAAAAGATGAAATCAAAAACTTCGTCGGTCATCTGATCAGGAGTAATTCCTAGTGGACCAACTTCCTTACCGTAGTAGTCCTTGAACAACAAGTGTGCAATAGTGTAGAAGGATTGGTATATGGTAGAGTCCGATAAAGATTCGATCAAATATTTGTTGTCCCATGGGAGCTTAGTACCCAAACCGTAACTACGGGAGACGGCCCAGTTCTTCAACCAGTCCAAAACACCCTCGAACGCATTCTTAACTTCTGGAGCGAAGACTTCCATACCTTCCAGACACTCGATGGCTTGCTTTTTCCATTCCTCTTCACCGTAGTCAAGGTACCATTGATCTTCTAGCGAGACGATACAGTCATCACCTGAACGGGAAATCACCTGAGATTCAGGTTCGTTGTAGACAAACGCCTCACCGGTGCTGATCAAATCAGCTTTCACTTTAGCCTTAGCTTCTTCAACCTTTTCACCCTTGTACTTCCCGTAAATCATAACACCGGAATAGTAATCTTCCTTGTAAGCAGCCTTCTTTGCCTCAGCCAACAAGTTGACATCCTTTGGAGACTGGATCTTCTTCTCCTCACACAGAGTTTTGGCGGTGATGTCTCCGTATTTTTCAGTGTGAATGATTGGAACTAAGTCATCAATAACCCATTCGCTCTTGATGCCGTGGTAGTCCGGTTTGTTGATCAAATCCTTGGTAGTCATGTAATCGTCTGGAGAGTTCGTTGGCACACAAGTGACAACACCAGTACCCTTGGTAGCGATAACAGTTTCCATAGGCAAAATTCTTAGTTCGTCGAAGGCGGATAATGGTGCCTTGATCTTGGTACCAATGAAGTCCTTACCACTTACAGTTAAAGCGGCTTTGTAGTCGGCTCTCTTTGGCGTCAGCTTTTGGTAGGACATGTTCTTGAATGCACGCTCAGTCGTTATGTAGTACGAGTCGCCTGCATCGAAAATACCGTAGTTGATCTTTGGAGAAACAAAACAACAGGTTTGACCATACATAGTTTCGGGTCTCAAAGTGGCTGCCACGAAGAAGAATTTCTTGGAGTGGTCCAACTCCTTAGCGCCTTCCAAGATTTTCTTGGCAGCTGGTGCAAATTCGGTCGCTTCAATCTTGATACCAACATATTCTTGAGGGCCGACACCTTCACCGGAGGATCTATCGTGATCCATACAAGCTTGACCGTCCTTCTCGGAGTAAATCGTGTAACGTTCACCGAACTTGATCTTCCCCAACTCCTTTAACCTTATCGTTTGCCATCTAATAAAGGCATCGTAGTACGGGTTGGCATCGGTGGTAACGAAGGAACGTCTCCAGTCAATACGGGAACCCAGCGAAGTACAATCCTTTTGGCACAGCGGTGGGAAATATTCCAACCAGTGGTGTGGGTCAGCAAAACTGTACAGGTCGTCCCTGGAGATACCCAATTGCAGCATAATCTCGAATTGATATTTACCACGGCCCTTCTTGGCCTGGGCCTTTGACTTCTTGGCCTTGAACTTGGTGATATCCTCCAATTCTTTTGGCGTCTCCTCCTTGACAGGCTCCTCGTCCTCTTCAGCTGGTACATTGGAATAGTCCCGGCCAAACATCTCAGCTTCTCTTTTCAACTTGTCCGCACAAGCCAAAATGGGCATACCGGTACAGTGGAACCCCAATGGGAACAAGGCTCTCTTACCGTTCATTCTCTCAAAACCAATTGAAAATTCAACCTTGGATAGAGTGAAACAGTGACCAGCGTGCAGTACACCGTTCATGTATGGGTAGGCCATGGAGGACATGAATTTCGGGTATTTCTCGTGCAACTCCTCGGACGTCATGGTGATGGGTTCATCGTCGATGGAGGGAGCATCAATCTCAAATTGGTGCTCCTCTGCCCAGATTTTTTGGTATTTCTTCTCAATAGCAATTAACGCATCTCTACGGGCTGTGTTTTCCAACACAAAACCTGTTGCTTCAGTAGACATCTCTGTTCGATGACGGTCCACTAACTAAACTTCAACACAGACTATAACGCGGTTCCCAAAGATGCAAACCGAGAGAAGGACTCAGCAACGTCTACCTTTTGTAGTGAAGAATTGAATCTTCGATGAAAGAGTTGAAAAATTTTTATTTTTTTATGAGTGAAAAATATTAATATGTGACACATTTTCCCCGGTAACGGCTTTTGTGACACAGCACTGGTTGCAGTGATGATGTTTCGTCGTTGACTGCTGCGTTTACACAGGCCTCCCGGGGCAGGATGCTCAAAGTGAAGGTGGGTATATATGCTAGTATACATGTTGTTCTATCAAAGAAGTTCATTTTTTTTCTTTATGTGCCTCGGCCAGCGCAGACTAAACTTCAAATCCACGCTTCTTTAATTCATGAACTGTCCAAATCCACGATGACGCTGCGTCGTCCAGGTTGTTTGCGACACTGCTACTCTTAGACTCCACTCCTCCAGTGGTATAGTACTTGCCGTTATCGTTTTCCGCAGATATATCCCGTGACAGTGCGCATCGTAGTGTTCCAATTGCGCCCTGCTCATTTGATACTCCAAAAAAAAAGCCGATGAGTTGGAAGAGCAACCAGAAAAAGATGCCTATGATCGGGAGTCTGGTCCAGTAGCTGAACAGATTGGTGTTCATGACCAGTCCCGGGTGCAACGAAAGACATAACACGTCTGGGTTTTTGATGGCGAGCATTTTGGTTCCCTGGATGAGCGCTGTTTTACTCATCGCGTAGCGAAACCAAGTGAAGATTAAATTAGGAGGGAATTTGAAACTCTGGCTCAATTTCCAGTACGTAAACTCCAAATTGTGTCCGATCGAAGAGAGCGATATTACTCGACTGTCGCCTTTTTTGAGTAAGGGCAGTAACCTCATTGTCAAGAGAAAATGGGAAATGTAGTTAGTCTGCAACTGTACTTCGAATCCGTCCTTCGTTTCTTCGTAGGGAACGGCCATTATGCCAGCGTTATTGATCAAGACGTCTACCTTTTCTTCCAACTTTTCAATCTTCGCGGCGGCCCGCTCCACGCAGTTCAGATCTCTTAAATCTAAATGAATGTACCGTAGGCTTCCGAAAATTGCGTTTCGCAGTAATGTATCCTTGGGACTCATAATAACCCGCGTCTCTGCCTCCTTCACGATTTCCTGTATCACCTTATTGACCCTATGCGAATTCATGCCGCACATGTATATGACGTAACCGTGTAGGTACATGTGTAAACTTGTATAGTATCCTATCCCGCCGGTCCCCCCCGTTATCACCGCAACCTTCCTTTCTTTAGCAGGGTCATAGTACGGCAATGTATCTGGATCAAACATTACCTCACCTACAACTGCAGCCTTGCGATTAGGAACAGGCCTCTTCTTTCGTTGCCAATTTATACCTACTTGAACTGAATGAAAAGGCTTACAAAAATTTTCCAAATCTTTTCACAATTGCGATGCGGCTGGAAGAACAGTCCCCTCGAGTAAGGTCCGAGCAAGTTGACTGGAACAAAAGATAATAATGGACTACGAGGAGATACTCTTTGGGCTGAAACCACTACTTACTGCGGAGTCCCTGGATTCCCTTTTAGTGAATGATGATTTTCTACAAAAGTCTCTACAATTCTTGGACAATCTCGCTGTAAGTCTGAGATCTCCGGAGAACCGGGATTTGGTACGGGATACCGGAATTTTCGGTGAATTGTTGCGTCTACTGGAGAGGACTCTGGCTAGTGCATTTGGGAAACCTGCACTCCCCTCAGGTAATACTGCCCACTGGAGACTAAGCTCGGAATTGATCAGATGTGTGGCAAATTGCTTGGTTGACAATGATACCAACAGACATTATCTTTTGGAACACGAGTATGGTTTAACTACGGATCAGAATACGCTATTCTATTACATTAGTCAGATCTTAGAGTTGGAGAAATTGCCCTTTGAGGAAACCCAAAATGACCAACTTCTTTTGGAGATTCACATGAGATCCATAGTCACGATGAAAAACCTCTGCTTGGACAATGAAAGCTGTACAAACAGAGTTTTACCCCAAATGCGTACACACCTCCTCAAATTCTTAGAGCACACCTTGTCAGGTTATTCAGAGGATGGCGAAAATGTCGTCCTTGCAAGCGATTTACTAGTAGATTGCCTTTCAGTCACAACAAAGAACAGTACGTCACACGATTGCGAGGTTCTTGCCAATTGTATCCTTCAAACCTCAGCATCATTGGAAAGTACCGTGCTTTGTGATGGTGAAGTGAACGACAAGGAAGAGGGCGAGGAGAATGAGGAATCAGACACTACGAGCTCCGATCCGGATACGGACATTTTGTTCAATATTTCGCAAGGTTTGGAAATAATAGTTTCCAACCAAAGCAATTTGAAGATAGACTCCTCCATCGTACCATCCATGCAGGAACAATTATTAAGTGCCCTGGATAATCTGTCATCAAAAATATTTACGAATAAACTGATTATAATGAGAAGAATTATGAGTATAGCTGGGCACATATCGGCCAATCTGACCTGTTGCAACAGGGATGAAAGGAATATATGCTTAGATATTCTGAAGACAAATATGAATGACTACACTGTTGCCACCGCTCTACTGATTCTAACAAACTCAATATCGGAAAGAGCGGACGTTGACGCCATAATAGAAGGTATCACTCTCGAGGAGCTTATTAACGTCGAAACTGTACTGAAGGATCCGTTTCAATACCAGGGATACCTTGATATCCTTAAAAAAGTCTTTAATATGAACAATGCGATGTTCCTACAAACACCCGCTGCAAAGAAACTCTTTGATTTTTGTCAGAAATGCTCTGCGCAATTAGCATACTTTGAAAACCTGTCGCCATTGTTAGATAGTTTATTGAAGAAGGTGATAACGGTGTTTCCGAGCTCCACATTACTGACACTGGCGACTGCACCAAATTCTAGTGTACTGAGAGTGGTGCAAGAGAGGGGTAGTGTATTATCCTGCTTGCTACTGGATAAACTGCTAGTTGCAAGAACGCAGCCTCCTAACACAATAGTAGAGAACTTACTTGTCAAGGCGTTCAAATTTGAAGAGGGACCAGCAAGCTTCACTGCAGGTGGAAGTGGCGTTTCCGTCGAGTTTTTGTTTCAAATGACCAAGACCGTCGGAATTTACATACGTAATTGCGAACTGGCGAAGGTTTCATTGGAGGATATTCTTTTGTTCAGGGGCGAAATTGTGCCGAAGTTGGACCAGTTGCTTGCGACCGCTCTAAATTTGAAAAATAAACCGGATAATGGGAGTAAGAGTGTGTTTAATAACGGGAGGTTTATTGCTGGCATTATCTTGAACCTCTCGAAGATACACGCCGAATCCAATCCCCAACTAGCAGAGCTGGTGACCTTAAGCGGAAAGTTTTTTTAAAACATTTTCCACCAAAGTAAAAATAGCTTATGTACATATACATACACGTATAGATAACTCAGGAGATGTGTGTATGTGTGTGTGGTAACTTCAGGCACAACAACCACACCTTCCGTTAAGGGAAGGTTTTGCAAATCCCGAAGACCTCAAAAACTTGATTTTCATTATATAACAATAGAGATCTTGTTCCCAATCGGGAAACATCTTAACATTTGGCGTTTTCGCGTTTTCGTGTCACAAAATCAAACAAACATTTCAACCTGAATAAACGAACAAATACGCGAAATGCCAGAACCGCTTGGCACCCTTGATCCAGGATATATATAAGCTAACGACTGTTACCGGTGTTATCCGTTTGGTGTCCTCGTGTGCGATGTTAGAGAGCTTATCCATTTTTTTTCGTGGGTTATTCCTTGATTCCTTGTTAAAAGAATTTTGGCCATTTAAATCCTTTTCTTAACTCTTTCATAGTAATCTCAACAAGAACAGACATCTTTGAACTTTCAGATTAAAGCAAGTGAACTCAGAACAACTCTCCGGTTCTCTTTTACCACTTTTTTATTTCCCAACTTATACAATCTTTTAAACGAACTCCATTTGAATTTGCTTCGAAGTATATCACTCAGAACTTCTCACACAATTCAAACTATTCTAAATCCTACCCTAGTCATTCCTTACAAAACTTTTGTTATTTTTTTCTCTTCATCTTCTCTTCCTCTAATTCTGTTCTCAAATTACTATTAACAATTCAAAATGCTCTTCAAAGAAATCTCCGCTATCCTGATCGCAGGCCTTTCTGTCGCTTCCGCTGCGTTTACTAACCAGACAACCACTGAGGTTTTAAACAACAATGGGCTTACTACAACTCTAGCCCCAGACTATTCTGTTATGCCAAAATTGACTACTAGCACATACAGTGATGCCACTACAACTTATTTGGTTACCGCTACTGTTTACTATACAGTATGGCAAACCAAACCTACAACTGCAACGGGGGGAACCACCACTCCTGCAATTGTCAACAAGGAGGAGGAAAAAGCCGTTGTCAGTGCTACCACCACTTTTAACGCACCATCTTCAATTGCCTCCATTCAATCCAAGGTCAGCACACTCTCCTCTGAGAGAAAATCTGCCTTGATCGAGGACAAAAGCACTTCCACGATTACTACCACCTTGTACACTACTATAACTCAAAAGAGCGCACAAACTGCTAACGGTTGTGCTCCAGTTACTAAATTTGTTACCGTTAGTGCTGCGCAGACTGAGACTGTAACTGTAAACGCTGACCCAGTCACTGCTTACGTCACTGTCACAGCTTCTCCATCGAACGCACTTTGGTCCAACACTACCTCAAAGAATTAATAAGTTTACGTAATTGCTAGTTAGCTGCTCTAATATGGACTATTTCTCTACGTATTACAACCTCTTTTTTGTAAACACTGATATCTCCTCAAGGTATCATTTTCATGCTAATATGTTTTGTTGTGGCTTAGAGAGCGGTAGATAGCTTAGCGGTGGTATTATGAACCTATCAACTTTTCATGCACTTCTGCGAAGAGTTTTGCTGCTTTGAGTTTAACTTCTTCAAACTGTAAGAGACTGTTTAGGTTCTTCCTTAACAGACTGAAAGTTTCTTCGAACTTCCCCAGTTGGAAAAGAACCTCACTGAGAAGCACCAAACACCGTGAACTTTGCAATGGATTCCCATTTATTCTACTTCTTTCGATCATCTTGGCCAGGAGAGGCAGAGATCGGGATCCTACGCCTCCCTTGATGAGTACTTCGCACTCTGCGACTTCAAATTCAAAGATCCATCTGTTATCTCTCACAGGGCTGGTGCACTCATCGATGTATTCACATACTTTCTCCATTGCTTGACTCAAACTTCCAGTTTCCAAGATATATCGTATTTCTACCAATTGCAATTTCATCTGCTGCTCATATTTCAGTGTCGGGAGTTCCAATATGGGCAACAACAGTTTCATTTCCCCTAGGTCTCTTGTTTTCAACGCGTTGTCGATCTGTAAATCTAGGGGGTCTTCATCGTAGAATTGGCGATACACTTTGGTGACGGACTGGTATCCTATTACATCCCACATTTTGCAACAAAACGCAAACGATTCACGAGACCAACGCTTGCTTTGATCCTGTTGCAAGGCAATGGTCAAGAACTGGAATGCACATTCAAGAATATGGACCACATCACTGTTTTCCCCCAGTGCGATCAACGTTTCTGCCTGATAAGCACCTTCAAATATGAGAACACTGTTATTGCCCGAATGTTTTTTCAGATTCCCAATGACTTTATTCACTTTGTCCTGTAGCGACACAGATTCTCGGGGATGCTCCTCTATGTATTTTAGTATCGCCAAGTGTATCAGGTTCAAAGTCTTAACATCTCTGTTATCACGAGCAATCTTAAACGCTTCAAGAAAAGCGGAAACGGGTGCCTCCTTATCATTAAACTTCAGGTGAAACAGACCAAGACTCAATAACGATATATGGAAATCTGCCTGTGAGTTTTTAGCCAGCATGTAATCATAATAACTGTGTAGTGAATCAAGTGCGTCCTGGTAGCGGTGCTCTTGTACAAAATGGAGATAGTTCAACATATGCACAGTGGGGAATACGGCCAAATCCTGTAGCGAAAGATTGTCGATCAGCTTATTTAACCGTTCTGTTTCAAAAGGGTTCGGTGCCTCATCTTCAATCAACCTTTGCAGTTCTGCGTTCAATATGTTCTGTAAATGGTCCTGTGACACCATTATCGTACCAGCCGAGTTTAGATCCTTCTTTAACCCCTGTGTCAGACCTTTGAAAATGTCGATCATTTCTTTATCTTCCCCCAAGTTGTCATGGACTTGATCATTGTTCCATATGGGGATCGAACATTGAAATTGGCTTAACTTGCCCAGTAATATGTCATCCGCGCAGTCTATGAAATTTTGGTAAAAGTGCTTCAAGTTATCCATCAACGCATTCCTATCGTCGAAAGTACTGACGGAAGTTACAGTGGAGCAGTTATCAATATACTGACCCAAATAGCTTCCCCTAGTAATATTCAACCCTTTCAAATGTCGTATTAGCAGTACAATGTGCTCAAACAGCTGTATTTGCTTCAATGTCTTGAGCAACTTCAAAACCGCGGTGTCTTTATCAGTGGGACCGTGCTCCATGAGGCATCGAACCACACTGCTCAATACGGGTAAAAGAGGCTCTTGCCCAGGCTCGTACAAAATCTGTTTATCAAACATGCCCTTAAACCTCTGTGGTGTCAGAGTACCAGAAACCAACACCAGGATGCATCTGAGGGGTACTTTGAGCTCCTGCGATAAATGAAGTTGGATCAACGCTAGCACTGCTACGTCGTAAGGTGTCAGCGTCGTGGTCACAACAAACTGCTCTCTTACTGCCGGTGCACCTTCATCCGCCAACATGCTATCTGGGCCACTCTAAAAGGTAAGAGTAACGTTGCAGGGTCCCTCTCAACGATCAACGTACACGTTATAACGGCGCAAGGTAGCTTAAACTTGTTTTATTAATTCAATGTCACATACATATAATACAGAGTGCCAAAATGCGAGTAGTTGTCTTACTCTAGGTATCTATGCGCAGTAAGGACCAGTGCGTTGTTGGGGAGTTGTCCCGGTACTGGAAGCAGGATCTTCACTTTCTGTCGCCTTTCGTTGACTTCTGTGATGAGGCCGAATCCCAATATGGGACTCGCCATGACCTCCTCCGGTCTGGCCCTTCTCGGTGCAGTGGTGATCACCACGAGTGCGTGTTGCAAATTACTCTGGTCCACGGGGACCGGGATGAATTCCAATTTGGAGGCATCTGGATGTTCCACGAGATCCATTGTTCCCCTGGGTTTCCAAACTGTTAGATCTTGAGAATCGACGCTGATCATGTACGGACTCAGCACCGTGTTCAAATCCCCGTAGAAATAATCACGTATAGCGTTTCTTTGTAGCAGTCTCTTGTACACGTCGTCGACTGGGACGGCACCCGTGAGTGGTGGGATCCGTATGATGCTGTTTCTATCGATGATTTGTGAGAGCGTGTCGAGTGTTTCGACCCAGTGTTCGTCTTCTGGGGCCAACACGACTATGACGTCTACTCCCAGCTGTTTGATTACCGCCTGTAAGATCTGCGGGTTATTTAACGCTGAAGCTGGTGTATCCACAATCCACCCTGACCGCTGAACCACGGAGTCCTGCTGCGTCCTCTCTCTGACCCCACTGCTCAACTGTCTAACGGTTTCTAAGTACAGTTCTAGATTCTCTCCAATGAGTTCCAGTCCAAAGTTCTTCACCAGTGGTTGCTTCCCGTGTAACTGCGTAGCACCGCTGGTCAGTGTCTGACCCCATTGAGGTGACTGCAAGTCGAGCAGATCTGACACTGGTGTCGCAGTGAGACACCCTGGCGGAGCCAGTATTGGTTCCTGAGGATCTAGGTTAACCATCACGGGCTGGTAATCCCTGTACTTGATTGCGTAAGAGCAGAGTGTTCTGCACAATGCGGTTTTCCCTACCTGGGCTTCACCCAAGACGATCACTTTTGGACCCTCGAAGGACGAGTTTCTAAGCTTCTCCAGGGCAAAGTGTAAGTTGTAGACGTATTTTGCTGTCGAGTTAGCAGCAACACGGTTTGTCACAAACTCAGCGAGGTCTGGGATCACCGAAGTGCATCTCCAAGTGAGAGTCGTCTCCTCAATGGCGAACAGAGAGAACTTCCAATCCTGGAAAGTGTACTCCACGTCGTTGGCCAACTCTGTGCCAAACACCTCTGCAACACCGCTGACCACTTTCAGCGAGACCCTCGCGTCTCTCGGTGGGTCCACGAACCACTGTTGTCCCATGGGGATGACCAGCGTCCGGGACTCGTTGGTATCCGTGATGAACGAGTTCGCAGAACCGTCTGCTGCGTCACCCGTGGCAACATCAATCCCTGGAAGTACACCTGTATCGAGCGACATGTGCTGGGGCGATGCGTATGTTATCAACGGTACCGTTGTGTCTTAGCAGTGCTGCTCTTCTTAGTGTTCAATTGCAATTGAATAAAGGCTTTAAAGAGAACTTACAGTAACGCACAAGACGTAAGCCGGTCTCCTTTACATACAGTTTACGTAGTAGTTTATCGGGGTTTTCATGGCGTCTCACCCTCTGGCAAGCAACGTGGGGTCGTTCTTGGACCGTAGGGCGTACTCTGTCCAGGATCCGTCGTAGAGTTTGACATCGTTGAGTCCCATTTGCTCTAGGGCTGTTTTGATGATACACCCGGTGATCCCGGTCCCGCACATACACACTGTGGGCTTCTTCGGATCCAATTGAGCGCCGTTGTTGAACTTAGCGATGGTTTCGTTAACGAGTTTAGCGGTCTCCTCGGGGGACTCCGGGTACAGTTTCTGGTCCTCGGTCCCTGTGGGTCCCTGCAGTAGTAGCCCACCAAAGGGTAGAGATTGGGCACCTGGGACGTGGCCCGAGGGGATCTCTTTTCTTGGTTCGGGCGCCTCAGCGGTGAACCGTGGGTTCGCTCTTGCGTCGAACAAGTTAATCTTCCCCGAGGCAAAGTCTTCGTTACGGACATGTTCCACGATCTGCTCATAACTGACGATCTGGTCAGCGGTGTGGTCCACTTGGGACTCGTACACTGTGCGTGGGAAGCGTGTCTCAGAGTCCATAGTCGTGTCCTCGAGGGGCAAACCGGCAGCCCTGTACGAGTTGTAGTTGTTCAACAGGTACAATTCCTTGTGACCAAACAGCGCTAGGGTCCATGCTGCCCGTGGACTACTGAAGTTACCCACACGGTCGTACACGACGAGTGTGTCATCCGTGCGCAACCCCAACTGGCCCATCTTCTCGTTGAAAACCGCTAGCGAGGGGGCCATATGCGGGAAGGGGGACTCCACGTCCTTCACGCTGTCAATATCGAAGAACACAGACTGTGGGATGCGGACCCCTGGCATCTTAAACTCTTCGAACGCATCCCTTGCGACGTTCGGCATGAACCACGTCGCATCGAGCGCCACAAGCCGTGTGCCCCCTTGAACACACTTCTCCGCCAACTTCCCAAACTCAGCACCGTTCAGCAACTTGTACAACATCTCGCAGAACTCACGGTACCCTCCAGCGACGACAACCCAACCTTCACAGTGGCAGTCAAAGTCTTCGATTCCAAAGAGTAAAATTTTATAAACTGTTGATGCGATGAGTTGCGATGCCCTCTCTCTGAAATTGCAAAGACACAACGCCACAACACGACGATGCCGCTGTCTAAGTCTCTGTCGAAGATCCACAAGAACATCAAGGCGGCGCGGAAGGCCACGGGGAAGCCCGCCGGGGTGATCCACCCGAACGGGCGGCGGTTCAAGCAGTTGAACCGTGCGACGCTGCGGGAGGAGAAGTTGGCTTTGAAGAAACGGTTGCATTTCGACCGCCGCGCCTGTGAGTTGCAGCGGGTCAAGTTTATCCAGGACTTGGTGAACTCGGAGGAGTGGTCCTCGAAGACCAGTTTCTCCCTGGAGGAGACCGTGGAGTTCATATCGTTGTTCATTGCACGGGACGACGCAGAGTTGGATGCACTTGTCGAGAAGAGACGCAAGGACAGGCCGCCCTCGAAGAGGCAGGAGTCCCTGCAGCAGAGGCGCGAGGTGGAGCAACGCGAGTTGGAGACTGGGTTTCTCGTGCCGGACCTTACCTCTGAGGCGAACGTCAAGTTCCTGAGACAATGGGACAACGACCTCGGTGCGATGTCCACTTTACAAACGGTGCGTGTTGATGCGACCGCGACGCAGGTGAGCAAATAGACTCCATGTACAATATACAACTACTACAACATCTACTACTACTACTACTAAGATATAATATTGAATGTTACAAAGAAACGTCACTGACAAGACGTTACAGACAGAGAAGAGCCACAACAGCAGCAGCCACAACGATGTCTGTAGCAATTGACAACGTGTACAGCAACAACGAGGGCATGTTCGCCAAGCTGTGCTCAGCGTGCAACAGCAGCGGCGCTGGCGTTGCCGGTTCTGCGGCCGGTCGCGACTCCATCCAGCAGATCGTATACTTTGGCGAGGTCCCTGTCGGGGCATTGCAGACTACCCTGCAGCAGAAGAAACGGTCCGCGGAGGTGCCCAAGGGACAGCAGATCAACCTGCTTGCCGTGCTCCCCGCGTACAGCAAGAAACCAGAGATCAGAGAACAGATGTTGCAGTGGGTAGAAACGCAATGTACCAAGAACCATCAGCACTTGGTGTACGTCCAATTGGACGACACAGCAGAGGAACAACTACACGAATGGTATACCACCCAGGGGTTCCAAAGGAACCCAGAGACCCCAACGCTGTACGAGAAGCAGCTGTAGAGGTGCCCTGCTGGCCATCTCACTGTCATAGTATGTAAGGCGACTCTTTTGTAGTGAAAAATTTTTATTAACAGTTTGGAGGTCTTAGTGATGGTCACTGCGATGAGCAGCTTGTGATAGTTGCTGTGTCCGCGGGTGTGTCGAGCAATGCTTCAGCGTGGGTTTCACAATGCTAACAATGTGCAGGCTGCTGCGTTGGCGCAACAGCAGCAGGGAAGGGTGCGCGTGAGGGTGCAGAACTGGACGAATGCGTCGCTGCAGGACTTGCTGAACTTCCTCAGTAGGAACGCTAGAGTGGCCATACAGGACGCTCAAGTGGAAGGTGCCCTTGCGGTAGGGTATGTTGGTTCGAGGGAGCAGGCTGATGCGCTGAGGAAGTGGAACGGTGTCAGATTTGCCGGGGATAACCTCAAGATAGAGATTGTCGATACCGGTTCTGGTAACGCGGGGACTAGCAACACGGTGCAGTTTCTCAGGTCAGTGTTGGTGCGTAGGTACAACAGCGAGAACAGAATGTTGGATTTGGGCGGTGTCGTGAACGACCAGGAGGTAGCTCAGTCAGGAATGTTCTCGAACGTCGCAAGGCAGTCGAAGTTGCTGCCAGCACTGCTTAAAGTGGCCTCCAGGGAAGCACAATTCATCGTGCTCAGCGTCAACCTTGCAGACAATAACCTCAGGGACACAGCACAGATTGCAGACCTGTGGCAGGTGTTCCCCCTGCTTCAGAACTTGTGTCTTGCAAACAACTCGTTGAGCAGGTTCCAACTGCTATCCTCTTGGAGAAACAAGTTCACAAACTTAAAGGAATTGCTCATGGTGAATAACCCGTTGGCGAAGGACCCAAACTACAAGAGTGAGATGCTCATGTTGTTCCCGAAACTGGTAGTCCTAGATAACGTTATCGTAAGAGACGAGACGAAATTGAAGTCTGTTTACTCGTTCCCAGCGGCAAAACAACCTTTCTTCTGCGAAAGCACAGACCTGACTCAGCTCTCAACAGATTTCTTATCATACTTCCTCAACCTTTGGGATAACAACCGAGAGCAATTGCTCGGGATGTACTCGCCACAGTCGCAGTTCAGCGTCTCAGTGGACACGTCGATCCCACCATCCACGGTAGACGGAGCAGACCAAAACCCATCGTTTGGGTATTACCTGCCCGTCTCGCGCAATTGCACAAAGGTATCCACGCCCAAATTGCTCCAGGAGAGACTGTCCATCGGGTTTGAGGCCATTGGCGCAGCGTTCCAATCGATACCTAAGACCAAACACTCACTGCTGGAGTCCCCAACTGACTACTCGATGGAGGTACTTGCCTTCCCGCAGGTCAGCGGGTTCACAGTTACTCTACATGGGGAATTCCAGGAGACAGATAAACCACTCGCTGACACAATCAACAAACAGGTGAACAAGAAAAGTTACGTCGGCAGGAACAAGAAGTACGGGAACAACACAACCAATAAACGACTGTCCAAGAAAAGCTTCGACAGAACATGGGTCATAATCCCGGTAAACAACTCCATGGTCATCGCATCAGACCTACTAAGCATTAGAGCATACGTTAACCCATCTTGGAAACCGGACGTAGCTCTTCCCACAGGACCGCAATCACTGGCCCAACCCCCGGTACAGGCGGGAGCAGCAGCAGCGACTGTCCCCATGCCAGCAGCAATACCTACTGTAACACAACCTATAGGCGCGGGACCACAGCAGGGAGCAACCCCAATACCGGGACCACCACTGGGTCCTGCTGGCGTGCCACAATTGGCACCAACATTGCAGTTACCCAGTGATGTTCAAAGCAAACTGAATCCAGTGCAATTGGAACTGTTGAATAAATTGCATCTGGAAACGAAACTGAACGCGGAATACACTTACATGTTGGCAGATCAAAGCGGATGGGATTACCAACTTGCATCGACCACTTTCCAACAAAGTATCCCAAACTTGCCCCAGAATGCCTTCGTGTTATAGACAGTTTGAAAGACTAACTCCAAGATCCCCATGTCAAGAAAGAACATATATATCCTCTTGACCAGTTCGTCTTGTAGTTCAACCGCCCCTCTCACCAACGTTGTTACCGTATAATGGTTTTGATAAATATGTGTAATTGTATGAGTATATTATGTATTAATGGTTGTATGAGCGAATATTCAAAGCTTTATGAAGTTTGGCTTCCCTGACAAATCATACTCGTCAAGAATAAGGATGTGGGACACAACCAAGTACCCTCCACCCTTGGCCACAGCACACACTAATGTCGGATGTTCCGGGAGTCCTTCGTGATGGAGTGTTCAGCCTCGTTCAAAATCTTGGTGACTACGTCGATCTGTTTTTGCACCAACGCCCAATGCTCGTTCCAAATTGCGTCTCTGATCCCGGGGAACACCCAGGGATATTCAGCCGGTGACAACTCGTCACTGATACACAGCGGTGGACCGAACAAAACGTTCTTGTAAAACTTTCGGAACGGGAGCCCATCGTTGTAGGAGAGTTTCCTCCCTATATCGCTCAGTTTTACGTTCCAATCGAGCCGGCGTGATGTCACAGAGAAGGGTTCCACACCGCCACTAACATCGTCTTTCCAAGCTTCGACAAACTTGAAGAAGTGCTGCGCCAATTTTTTCCACTGGAGTAAGCTTCTCACTATCCCAGCCACTTTGAAATGATGCTCGTTTTTGTACTTTTGGTCAAATGCAATGGTCGCACTGCTCAGGATCTCGGCTAATCTCCGCAAGTCAAAAGGGATCACGGGATTGTCCACAAGCTGTAGCGTCGTTCCGAGAACGTAAGAGATCAAATCTGATAGATCTTTTTGCACCGCCGCATCTTGTAATTGATCCTGCACGCGGTCAAAAGTGTCCCAAACGGTGTCGATGGGGAATTTCCGTCGCCTTGTACCTGGAGATGCAAGCACGGATACGGGCACACCATTCGCCATGAACGGTGTCCAGTCCCCGTATTGGTTCACCATAGTGGTATTTACGTTCAAAGTTGTTTCTTGCTCCGCGAAAACGCTGTGTAATAGTGGTGAACATTGAACTTCAATCTCTTTACCGAGACCCAATTGGCTAATGTCGATGAAGCTGTATACGTTTTCCGTTATTGATAGGGATTCCAACTCCATTTGTTCCGTGGCGCCGATATGGTTAAACTCTGTACCGCCGTACGAGATGAAGTAGATGGACCGTAACGGCTGCCAGTTGAACCTATATCTCATCATTTGCAACAGTTCTACTACATTGAGCAACAGGGCAGTTCCAAAGTTTGGGTACAATGCTCCAGGGTACAGTGAGTTTCTTGCCGCAGCAATAATAATTGCCTTCTCGTTCTGTTCGGAACCCTCCATCTTCCCAACAACGTTTGTAATCTGCTGTCTGGATTTCAAGACAGTCTCCACTTTCATATGAACTTTCAAATCATCAGTGATGCCACTGTACAGTCCGTTATCAAAATGGACCCCTGACTCTTTTATCTCTGAGAGCAATAGGGCGCCCTGATGTGCAGATAATGGCAGTACGGGTATCTTTGGTAGTAGCATCGATCGATCTACAGATATTGTGTGAACGTTGCTGCTTGCCCAACTGGGGGAAAGCGCGTCCCCTGTCCCAAACTGAGTGATCCCCAACGATGACTGTTTGATGTAGTCTTGCCCCGATTCCGAGTCCGCCGGTATGAAAATGATCCCCTTTGCATTAAACTGTTCCGCCATAAACAACTGCTGTGATATGGGGATCTCTGGGATATCCGATTCGTGTAGTACTACGACAAAGTCGTCCTCCAAGAGGAACGCCTTGGTCAATCTTTCAAAGTCGTGCTCTGTACCTTTGGACCCGTATACAATATTGATGATGCTCAAATTCCCGTCTCTTGTCAATGGGTTAAAATTCAACTCATCCAGGTCGAACTCTAGTATTAGTTGATCGTCTCTGTACAAAGCGAGTTGCGAGTTGTTAGTTGGGTAATTACAGTATCCCTTGAACAGTTCCTGTCGTACGGAGTCAAGTCCAGTGTTCCTCATTGAGTCAGTAATAAATTTGGAAACGTATGAGTCCCCCCTGGTACCGGACCTGTGTCCCACAGATGCCAAGTAATGCAAATCCGTCTCCAGTTTGTTCAGATCGGTCTGTTGCGCGGCGTATTCGATCAGCTGGGACCTCTCCATGAACACAACACCGTTGCTGTAGCTCATAATAAACCCACTCCTCCAGATAGTCCATGTGATGACTGATATCGTCAGAACGTACAGCAGCCGCCTGAGAAGCATCGGATTACCGAACTTGCTGAGGTAAAATTCCAGATGCAAGTCCAGTGACTTCTGTAACTTGTTCAAAGGAGCCACAATGTGGTCCCGCACTGGTACAATCACTTTGCTTTGAATCTCACCCCCGATCCGGTGCAAGAAAGTCTCGTTAGTCACTCCCTGGAGGGGATCATCGGCCTCTAAAAAGTCCATCTCCTGTCGCGGAGGCGGCGGCGGCAGCAGTCCGCCCACCACCGCTACACCACCACGATCTTCGACACTTCTGCCGACCACACGGGCAGCATTGGTGCTCGAAGACATACCGACTCGTTGTCACCTTCAGTTCTCGTTGGTGGTCGTCACTTGGAACAGTTTCTGTTTAACCAGAAAAGTTTCAGTGCTGTTTAAGCGGTAACCTGTGTGGATCTTCAAGAGGTGGGGGGACTCAATTGAACCGCACCGATGAGCCACAGCAGACCGCAGGAGACACGTGTTGGGAGCGGTGTGTCCGGGAATGACACGCTTCTCGCGGAGCAGAAGCAGGAGATTTACGAGGCGTTCAACCTGTTCGACATGAACAACGATGGGTTCCTGGATTACCACGAGTTGAAGGTGGCGCTGCGGGCGCTCGGGTTCACGATGGATACACAGGCGGTACTGAAGCTGATAGAGAAGTACTCTGCGCGAGATGACCGTCTCATCTCGTACGAGGACTTCTTCGTGGTCGCTGGTGGGATGATCGTCGAGCGGGACCCGATGGACGAGATCAAGAGGGCTTTCAGACTGTTCGACGAGGACGGTACGGGGAAGATCTCGCTGAAGAACCTGCGGAAGGTCGCGCAGGAGCTGGGAGAGAACCTGTCGGACCACGACCTGCGCGCAATGATCGACGAGTTCGACATGGACGGCGACGGGGAGATCAACGAGGAGGAGTTTATAGCTATTTGCACCGACAACTGATGCTCAGGGACCAGCACCAGCAGCATAGCAAACACAACACGCTACGTACGCTATATAGAGGAATATATGGCTTGGATGGACGCTTTGAACCGGTACCGCGAGCACCCGGAACGGTACGTTGCCCACGGCGACGGTGATGATGACCTGCCCGTGCTGTACTTCGACAGCGACGCTGTTGTCCTGAGGGACATGTTCCCCAAGGCCACGGTTCACTTACTGGTGATCCCGCGCCCTGCAGAGATCACGTTTAGACACCCTGCGGTGGCTCTGACACGGGAGGTCCAGGACACTATACAACTCGCGATCCAATGGGCAAAGAACTACACCTTTGCGCAGTTCGTGGACCAGTTCCCAGAGAGTCTCAGCTCGTACGACTTACAGAAGTTCATCACCGAGTTCGTGCTTGTAGGGGTGCACAGCGTGCCCTCCATGTCGAACATGCACGTCCACGTCATCTCAAGGGACTTCCATTCGCCGTCGTTGAAGCACAAGAAGCACTACAACTCCTTCAACACGGCGTTCTTTGTCCCCTGGGATCAGCTACCCTTAGAGTCACCCCCAGACAAGACACAGGCGGAATTGACCATCAAGAACACACCACTGAAGTGCTCGTACTGTCGCAGAGACTTCAGGAACAAGTTTAAAGCTCTAAAGGAGCATCTCGACGAGGAGTTCCACAATCACTTCAACAAGTCATGAGAGAGAGGCAGCTGAGAAGATTATACAGTAGGCTATGTAACAGTATGTACCTGGGTCTGTGCGCATAGATCATAACTTCTGGTACTCGATTGTACCTTCCAGTTTCTTCGTCTCGGAGACCTTCCGGACAGCCTTCATCATGTCCTCTGGGATTATATGGTCTCTGTCGTCTCTGATGGCGAAGAACCCAGCTTCAGTAACACAGTTCCTGATATCGGCACCGTTGAACCCGTCGCTCATCTTAACCGCGGCGTCAAAGTCGAACTCACCGTGTTTCTTGACGTTGGCCGTGTGAATCTTGAAGATCTCCAACCTGCCGGCCTCGTTGGGCAAGTTGATCTCGATCTTCCTGTCCAGTCTCCCAGGTCTCAGCAGTGCAGGGTCAAGAGTGTCCGGTCTGTTCGTAGCCATGATGATCTTTGTTTGGCCCAAGTTGTCGAACCCATCCATCTGCGATAGCAACTCCATCAGAGTTCTTTGGATTTCACGATCCGCAGAGGTACCCTCGCTAAATCTTCTCCCACCGATGGCGTCGATCTCGTCCATGAAGATGATACAAGGTTCGTGCTCCTTAGCGTACGCAAACATCTCTCTGATGATTCTAGCGGATTCACCGATGTACTTGTCAACGATTCCAGACGCTGGCGAGAAAATGAAATTGGCCCCAATGGTCGCGGCAACGGCCTTCGCAAGAAGCGTTTTACCTGTACCGGGGGGACCGTACAAAAGCACACCCTTGGGCGGTTTGATCCCAATTCTTTGGAAAATCTCCGGGTTCTTCAACGGCAGCTCAATGACCTCTCTCAACTCGCGGATTTGCTCAGTCAACCCACCGATCCCGTCAAAGGTTATCTCCCCCTGTTCAAACGAGGTCATGTTGTACACGAGCGGGTCCGTCTCCCTTGGAAGAATCCGCATGATCGTCAAAGTCGTGATATCCAGCGTCACTCTGACACCTTTCTTCAACTTCGTCCTGTCGACGGAGTTCCTCACCCCGACAATGTACCTGGGGCCGGAACTCGCCTTCACGATGTACTTCTCCGTGGACAGCTCCTTCATGACCTCCCCTATCAGCTGCCCAATGCTCTGCAGCGCCTTGATATCCGTCTCCGTCTTGTTGTAGTCCTTCTCCAGATCGCGGATATTCTGGCGACGGCTCTTCAACTGGTCGTCGTACCTCCTGTGCTCCATCAGCTTCTTCTTCAATTGGCTCAGCGCTTTGTTCCTCGCCTCCTGCACAGGGTCTGGCGGCGGCGCAGCGGCAGCGGCAGCCTCAAGGTCGGCCGCCGCTCCACCAGCACTCGCAGCATCCTGCCCCCGCTGCTCGCTCTCACGGCCCGCAGCGGGCTCTCCCTGATCGTCCCCGCCCAACGCATTCAGTAGTGGGTCCTGTTCCTCGCTCATCGTCCGTTATAGCACCAGTTCTCGAGCGTTTCCGGTCGTTCTCACCGTCCCACCCTCAGACCTTCAAAGGTGGCAAACTCTGCTTATATTCAAATTGAATTAAATTTTATACTTCTAAATCGTCGAGACTTCGATGACTTGACGTCCGACTGGAGTGCAACGTGGACCAAGTGTTGCGTGCGCTGCGAGGGTCTGTTGGGAATGCAATTGCAGGCATTTATATTCTGCGGTGAAGGTGAGAGGCTGGAGCCGTTTAGTGTGCTGCGCGGCGGGGATGCTGCCGCGGCCGGGTCCAGTGCTGGGGACGGTGTAGATTCGCAGCAGGTGCGGTTGCCCAAGGCTCTGCTTCCTATTGCGAACAGGCCAATGCTTGAGTATGTGATTGACTGGTGTGACCAGGGTGATTTTAGCGAGATCAATGTGGTGGCCCCCGCTGGGGAGCTCATTGAGACAATTCAGCAGCGGCTGGCCGAGTTTTTGAAGCTGCGGCAACAACAGTTTGGGATGATCAAGCAGGGGCTATCGTTGAACATCCACAGCCACTACTCGCAGGAGTGGAAACAGATCAATTTCATTCCATCGGAGTATGCGTCCCTTGGGGAGTGTCTACAGCACGATCTGTTGCCGCGGATTGTTTCCGACTTCGTGCTCTTGCCCTGTGATTTTATCACGGATGTGCCGCCACAGATTATGGTCAACCAGTTCCAGAACAGGGACGACGAGAACCTCGCCATGGCCGTATACTACAAGAACGCAACAGACCCGCCTCCATTCGATAAGAAGCAAGTACCACCGACAGATTATACCTTGTACAGCACCAACGAGGACTCGAACAAACAGCCCGTGCTTCTTGATGTGTACACGAGTAACAACGTCCATAGGACCAAATACTTGCAAGTTCGCTCGCATCTTTTGTGGAAATACCCAAACACTACGGTCTCGAAGAGATTACTCAACGCGTCGATCTACTTCTGCTCCGTGGAATTGTGTACTCTGCTGATGAAGCAGGGGAAGCAAAGAAGGGAGAGTAACAACGCACACCACAGCGAGGCGGAGAGTGTTCACACGGAGGACGATGACGAGGGCGAGGACAACAACAATAGGAATGAACCGGGGAGTAACAACAGCACTGCGATCTACCCTTCGTACTTCAAGCATAACAAAAACACCATGGTCCCAGACCCAATCTCGATGAAATCCTCCTTGGAGAAACTGTTCAGGGACTTGGCGCGGAGATCCTGGAAACATGTGACACCGGCAAGGGAAACCGTCGGTGTGTTCGTCCTCTCGCAACCAGACCTGACCACTTTCGTCCGTGCGAACAACTTGTCCACATACATGGACGCGAACAGATTCATCCTCAAGATCAAGTCGATGACAAGAAACCTGATGACTTCATCTTCTGCGATCGGCGCGGACGCGCTCGTGGACCCAAGCTGTCGCCTGGGGGAGAAGACCTCGATCAAACTGTCCGCGCTGCGCAACGCAGTACAAGTCGGGAACAAGTGCCGTATCTCAGGATCTGTCCTCTCTGAGGGCGCCGTCGTCGAGGACGAGTGTATCCTGGATAACGTGATCCTGGGACCGTATGCCCGCGTGGGCAAGAAGTCCAAACTGACCAACTGCTACGTCGAGGGCGGTTTCATCGTCGAGGAAAAGAGCATGTACAAGGGGGAGACTCTGGTTGTATACGGCGGGGAGGACACAGAGGATTACGAGAGCACATTCGTGGGCTCGGACACGGAGAGTGCGCACCTGAGCAGCGACGCTATCTACAGCAGTGGCGACTCATCCCAGGGCGACTCGGACGGGAACGAAGTCATGGCTTACGACGAGGAGGACGAGTTCGAGGACGACGGTCTCTTCGAAAGGTGAACGCCTTGGCCTAAACGCACATCCATAGATACAACTGTATGTAAACATCATGAACGTTAATCGTCTGATCAGTAGTGATAAAGAGGCGATGCTCATAATAAAGTGACTGAAAATTTTTTGGACGGCTGTGTACAGTGAAGAAGAACTCATCGGTACAAAGGTGTAGTGCTTGTATATAGGTCCTTACCCACCGCCAGTTCGCCATTGGATTAAAATGCCGTTTGCCCAGATTGTCATTGGACCTCCAGGTTCAGGGAAGTCGACGTACTGCCACGGTTGCTCGCAGTTTTTCAATGCGATCGGGAGGCACTCACAGATTGTAAATATGGACCCTGCAAACGACAGACTGCCCTATCCCTGTGCTGTGGACATCCGTGATTTTATCACTCTCGAGGAGATCATGCAGGAACAGTCGCTGGGCCCGAACGGTGGGCTCATGTACGCGTTGGAGTCCCTGGACCAGTCCATCGACCTGTTCATCTTGCAGATCAAAAACCTCGTCATGGAGGAGAGGGCGTACCTGGTGTTCGACTGCCCAGGGCAAGTCGAGCTGTTCACACACCACTCTGCGCTGTTCCACATATACAAGCGGCTGGAGAAGGAATTGGACCTACGATTCTGCGTCGTGAACTTGATAGACTGCTACTACATCACGTCCCCGTCACAGTATATCTCGATCCTCTTGCTGGCGCTACGGTCCATGCTGATGATGGATCTGCCTCAAGTAAACGTGTTTTCGAAGATCGATATGCTCAAGTCGTATGGCCCGCTGCCCTTCAAGCTGGACTACTACACAGATGTACAGGACTTGGATTATTTATTACCGCACGTCGAGGCAGAGGGGACAAGCGTGCTCGGGAAAAACTACAGTAAACTGACAGCGACAATCAGCGAGATGGTCTCTGATTTTAACCTTGTGTCTTTCGAAGTGCTCGCGGTCGATGACAAGGAGAGCATGATAAATTTGCAAAGTGTCGTTGATAAAGCGAACGGCTATATATTTGGGGCCTCAGAGGTGGGCGGTGACACTGTGTGGGCAGAGGCCACCAGGGAGGGTGCCCTGAGAGAGCACTACGACATTCAAGAACGGTGGATCGAAAACAAAGAAACGTACGACAAACAGGAGCCGGAGCGCAGGCAGCAGCTGCTCAAGGAAAAGGAACTGCAGGAAAAAGAGGTAAACGTCGATGAGGAGGACGACGAGTGGGAATCCGCACTCAAAGAATGGGAGGAGAAGCAGGGCGCCGACTACGTGCGCTGATTTACTCACCTGGCGCCCGCTCTCTTTTGTGTCACAAAATCGGCCAATTCTGGATATTTTTTATTTTTTTGGCTGGTCAAAATTTTGAGAACCCAGCGCTTTCTGGACGGTAATAAACCAGCAATGACACGGCTGGGGTGGCTCTTCCCCCACTTGAAACGCGCCCCATTGCTCTGGAGAAGGCGATAGGTAAACATGCAAATTATTATGTACATTTACACACATTTATATATATATATCGGCATAGATCGGGTACGGGAGGAAAGCCCTGCAATTCTTCGAAGGTTTTCAGATACGGCTGTAATATTTCCATTGACGCCATCGACATAACGTAACTGAGCAATGCCTAGGAAATTTATAGGAGAGCGGATTGATCCCCTGGTGGATGCAGTACGACCAGCGTCGCTGACCCTCACCGCAGAAGATATTGACCGATTACCTGTCTTCCAAGACAATTATGAGGACACGGGTCTAAAGGGTAACAAAGAGGGGAAAAGGCTGTCGCGGAAATTTGGCGGGACGCTTCGGTTGAAGCAGAGATTGGAGTCTGTCCCAGAAATATTCCTCCACGATTTTAAGAGGAGAAGCCAGGAGCAGCGGCATTCGGTGCTCTCGACAATAGATGAAAAGACACGAGATCCGAGTCGGCCGATGCACGCAGCAAAATCTAACGGTGTAGCGGCCCATCCTCACAACAAGATACAGAGCAAGAGAGTGCTACAGAGAAGGCTGCCACCGAAGCAGCAATTACGTTCTGTATCGTCACAGCCAACGTCTCAGGTATTTGGTGGGTCCAATGTTCGAGTACTACAGGGATCGAATAAACCGAAGATAACAGTAACCGCGGTTCAGGATACTGAGGAAAATGAGGCAAAGTTCATGACTAATGTTGGGAAATGTGACAGTGAAATTCTGCTAGATGAAATCATATCCTACTATGGGGAACCCTCACAAACCAAGGGGAACTCGTCCTCGGTCCTGAACGCAGAACTGGAAAGAGTACTAGACCATGTCACAAAGATGGAAAACAGGAGGGCAATGGAAAATGATAGTGAGGCAAAACAATCCTCCAACGACAAACTGCTGGCACCGGGGAACAGTCCTAATAGTCAAAGGTACTCGTGGAGTTCATCTGGTGATGACTTCTCAGATGTTGCTAGCAAATTCTCGGCCACATCATCAGTGTATTCAGAAAGGGAGGAGACTGGCGAGGGGAAAAATACACTGTACCCCATTAGTTCCTGTTCTGTCAACGATTTAGAGATCAAGGACCTGATACCAGAAAAGAACCCCAGAACTGAGCATTCGGTAGAATTGGTCAAGCTGAGAAAAATCGTAGTTAAGGCACCAATTGCACATATGAACTATCCAGAGAGCGATATCGAAGAAGTTGCTGAAGAAGACGAATTTAACGACTCGTTGGCAAGAGCAACCCCAGTTTCAATGTACAAATTGCCCACTGCAATCACAGATTCCACGGAAACAATCCGTGTCTTGCAGCAAAAGATCGACAATATCACACTTTCCGAGGGGTCCACCTTAAGCAGCATGTTCACCACCCTGTGACACTCACGAGGGGTGTCTGAAACATGGTCTCACACAGCCAATGGGGGGATGGTTCCATGTCTTGGTCTTGACTTTAAATCTCTAAATAGCAATATCAAAATATCATGAACTTTACACGAACTGTAGTGGCCACTGGCCAAACAACTGCGCCCGTGAGAGAGTAGTATTGTTTCGAAGCATCGTTAAAGAATGGCGCCCACTCAACTGGAAATTAAGGTTAAGGCTCTGCAAAGATTGGTGAAGGAGCACTCTTACTACCAGCAGGAGCTAAAGGACCAGAAATCGCACGTGGATGCGATGCAGAAGGACCCTCAGGTGGATTCGTATGACTTGAAGAAACAGGTGGAGGTGTTACAGGATACTGAGAGGCTGCTGCCAACGCTGTACAAGAAGATCGGCGAGTTTAAGGAGAATTTGGAGCAGTACGTTGCCAGTTACGACGGGTCTGAGCCAACGGAAGAGGCAAAGCAAGCCACCACTAAAGCTACTGAGCTGTTGGCGTCGGTCAAAAACTAAGAAGAAACCGATCTCAACCACTCTGTGATATCCTATGTAGCTATATAAACATGTTGCTAAATATCTTGTAGCTACAATATAGAAGTTACCAAACACACTCCATTGAAGTTGCACAAGTCATCGAGAAGCGACAAAAAATCGCACTTCTCTCAAAGGACTCTCCACGCAGACGGAGGGCGACTCATCTGTACAACCCCGAGTGATGTTTCTATGTGTTGCTGTGAAACGGTGTCACATTCGCAGGTATGCCACTGGACCGCGACCCTTATCTCTACTGTCGAGGGACGCCTTTTTGGCAAGCTCTCAGAACAACTCGAGGTTTGAACAGCTTTCAAAGATGGTTCTGTCGAGCCATATAAAGCTGATACCAGATGATCACAAGCCAATTGATGGCGACCGTATCAATTCGGAACAGACACTCCCTAGAACGACGGATTTCAAGTCCCATGAAGATTTGTCGAACGTGCCCTCTTGGAGAAGAACTCCCACTCTTTGGATTCGTGTTGGTAAGAAATTGATTCGGTTGTACCGTGATTCCGTGGTCTATACCTTCAAACTGCATCGTTCTGCACCAAGGATATCTCTCCCCAAGCTGCTTCAACAACTAGAACTTGGCGATGCGAAAAGTGAGCCACTTCCAAGCAGGAAGTCCTTTGTGGAAAACGCGGTTAGAGTCAAGGAATTCCGCAAGATCCCGGTATTCATCTTGTGCTTGATTGTCTTTGAGGAGCTGACCGCTGTGCTGATGTATATCTGGCCTCAAATTGCGATCCACAGATGTCTCGGAATCAAGGGTTTTCGCAAGATCTCCAAGAAGTTCGCCAGGAAAGACATGGATCTTGCAAAGCACCCGCAGTATAAGACTGCTTACACTCTCAATCGACATCAGAAATTGGAGTTACTGAACTCTTTATTTGCAAATAAGACCCCGCGCTGGAAGTTCAATCTATGGGCGAAGTTTCAAGTCGCGGATAAACTGGAACAAGAAATCTGTAAAACGTTGCAGTACCTAATCATCGATGACTCTCTCCTTCTCAAAGAAATTACCTCCGAGAAGAAGCTAGCACTGACGTACAACGAACTTGTGAATTGCATCCTTGAAAGACAGCTCTACGAGACACATGAGGATCTCAATGAGATGGTAAACGATCCCAAGACAAGGCAGGTATTATTATGGCGATTAGTTAGTTACTTGTCTTTCAGGTTTGATGGGGTCCTCACCCCCGTGTCCAACATTTCTGGTTCAGAAGGCAAAACGTTCACGACTAAATGGGGGGTTAACAATGTCGCGCTGCTGAACTACCCGGGGACAACACCAACACTGATCCAATTGGATCACTTGCCTCTGCTAACAGAAAGTAATTAACGTGTAAATAGAGAAAGAAAAAGGGAGGCAAGTGTATGTATATATAGGTGCAAACACAGATGTGGTTGTAAGTGTAGTCGATGTGAGTATTAGTAACACTTTGTAGTTGGTGCCATTTGTTGCGACGGGGTGCAGGAAGTAAACCTGTGACACATGATCAATTACAAATGGCATGCCGACGCAAACTGAGATATAACAGAAGAGTTTCCTTTTGGATGAAGACCATACGTCTTCAGCACTCATGTACAATATATAAGAGGGTGAACCAGTGCGTCACTTATCATATACACTATGGCTTCCGAAGTTAAAGACATCCTTTATAGTCTTAGAAATTTACACATATGGGCAAAGTCGACGACAGTGACGGCGAACCAGAACGGATCATACTTTGTACGTCTTGTCGTCCTTCACAATAGTGTGGTGGTGTCCCGGTGCCCGCACGGTGTTGTTCTTCATGTCGATAGTACAATATGAGATATCGTCAAACCACTCGTCATCAAAGATATCGATCATCGTTGCCCTCTTCTGTGGATCCAGATCCAGAATCTTGGACAAAATGGGTCTTGATGCGTGAGGAAGCAACCTCAGCAGTCTGTATGGCCCGTGGATGACCTTCTTGTGGTGGTGAGGTTTCCCGCTTTGTGGGTGTGACGATGTTTTCGTCACCTGCGTCTTGGTCGAGACAATAGACTTTTCGTCTTGGTTGTCCCCCTGGTGTGCGGGGGGAGCTTGCACTTTCGGTATGACATTTCCCCGGGGTTGTTGGTCAATAACCGATTGTGTAGTTGCCGGTGTCACGGTAGTTTTCGTTTCCTTTGCTGGAGCTTTCGTTTTGTCCTTATCGGTGGACTTAGTGGAGTCATTATCATCATTGTCATTTTCTTCTTGTTCTTGTTCTTCTTGATCTTCTTCATTCTTTACAAAGTCACCGTCCTCTTTTGGTTCCACGGCATCCTTAGGTGGCGTTGGGATCTTATTCACACCTTGTTGTGTCACTGCCGTTGGTGGTCTGTGCCCTACATCTGCAGGAACACCTTCTCTCTTCTCGCGGCGCTCCTTCAGCAAGTGTTCGTGGTGTTTAGCAGACTGAGAGTAGTCGTGTGGGAAATCGTCTGGCATGGAGTACAGCTTGAAGTTGTCGTCCGTGAGTTTCGGTGCCTTCCAGGGGAACCGTTTCAGCATCATGCAGCAGAAAATGATCCCCATCGACCAGATATCGACACACTCTGGGTCGTACGATTTGGTCGAGGTGATGACCTCCGGGGCCAAATACGGGTCCGAACCGACGATTCCGTGGGCCATAGTGATCGTGTTCTCGAAGGGGTACCTGAACACGACAGCGGACCCGAAATCGATCAATTTCAAGATCCCGTTCCCGTTCATGCAACAGTTATCCAGTTTCAAGTCGCGGTGTGCGAGCCCCATGGAGTGCAAGTACCTAACCCCCTGGGCAATCTGTTTGAAACAGCAGTTGATCTCCCCACGGGACATGAGCCCTGTCATCACGACTGCGAAAAAATCTACCGGTAAGTACTCCATGACTTGGAAGTACTTGTTCTGGTTGAAGTCCGAGAAAATGTCTATTGTTTGCACGACGTTTGGGTGGTGCAACGAGGAGCCAATGCAGAACTCAGCGGTACATTTTTTGGCGTACTGCTTGATGGACTCGCTTGATTTCCTCGGGCGGAACTCCTTGACTGCAAAAGTGGCCCCGTCCGTGGGGCGCACCAGCACCTTCACAGACCCGCCTGCACCGGAACCCAGCATCTTCCCGAGTCTCCCGTACTTCTGGGCCAATATCGTATCGTCATGGTAGATATTTATCGTGTTCGATAAAGACAGCACTGAGTCTGTGCTTGGCGGGATCGCTGATTGGGTGTGCGATTTATGGTCGTTAGGGTTCATATAGTGTGCGTTTAGATTCAAAGTGGTGGTGGAATAAGGGTGGTGGTCCGTAGGAGGGTGGTCTCCATGATGTTGATGGGGGTGGTGTTGTTGTTGTTGTTGTTGTTGGGTGGAGGAGGCGTTAGTAGCGGAGGTATTCGTCGTGGTCAACAGGTGCAAATTCGCGACGGACTTCTTAGAAGACCTGAAGAACCGTTTCAATTCGGACATGGAATGCGACGGTTTTGGAGATATATTCGAGTGCAGTTCGTTCCCTGGATGATTTTGCTGCTGTTGCTGCGGGTGACCATGCCCCCCATGCGGCAGTTGGTGCCCCGGGTGCAGTTGGTGGTGAGCATGTTGTTGGTGATGGTGATCTCTTGGCGAGGAGTGCCCGCTATCTATACTCGAGACGTTGTGGGACCCCGCCGGGTGTGTTGCCGGGTTCATGACGTACGAGGACTCCACCGATTTGTCGCTCTTGATGGAGTCTATACTTGGTTTCCTGCTCATGAAGCTCAAAAACGATTTGGAGCTGCGTTTCAGCAGCGGCGGGGTGTGCTGCCCGGACCCGGTCGGGTCCGATTCGCCGCCCGCACTCTGTGCATTATGGTGGAACAGATTCTTGGACAAAAGTGGCATTTCTGCTTGTTGAAGTGCAACTGCTGGCCTTGTTCGTCCAGATAAAAAGAGACCACAGATGCTCTTACTTGCTACACAAAGTGGTCAACGAAGTAAACAGAGATGAGGAAGCAAAGGACACTGAACAACGCGCCAGATACCAAAGTGCAACCAACCCACGAGGAACCGAAGCGCAAAATAAAATAAAATAAAAGCACAAACCGGGGGGGGAGGAGCAGAACTGTGAAAGAGTCAGAGCTTTGTTCAGATCCCAGTACCCTTCCAGCAGACAGGGTCGTGTACCTCTAGAACTGCCCTCTTAACTGGCACACACACACACGGGGGAACAGAGAAACGGCGTGCTCTCTCTCCCTTCCTTCCCACTTCCGAGCGGTTTTTTCACTTCCGTTTCAGCCCAAAAAGTGCTCGAATTTTGTGCGACGCAAATTCGACCGGGAACTGGCAGTAGTGTCACAGCAATTGCTGTTGTTGGGAGGGTGCGGGTCCGTGCAATTGGGGACTCTGCGGTGAGTATAGTTCACAGCTGGTCTCTCCACTGATACACCGCTTCTTTTCTCTTTTTGTGCGGTCTCTGCGCACTCTCTCTCTCTCGCTCTCTGTATCTTTTGTACTTGCAGGACTCGATCACCATGTGGAGAGTGCCGTTGACACAGACACAGCAGGCAGACCTCAATGCTGCAGTAGTAGATTACGTAGCTTGGGTCGCCGAGGAGCAGCAGGCGGATGGTTCTGCGGGGAGGAACAGTCTCGCTGAAACTGTATCTGCGCTGCGCCAGCTGCTGGAGGTGCATGCACCTCCAGCAACTGGTCCATCGCAGAGCGCTGGAGGCTCACAGAGCCTGCTTCTGCCGAGAAAGTGGAATTCAATTGTGCAGTTGCAAAGGAAGATCATGGCCCTGGAGGAGCAGGTGGGCCAACTGAACAGTCAATTGGAGGCATTGCAAGCTGCCCAGGGCGAAGAGGATCCGCATGGGCCAGTATCGGCCCCCGACTGGGTTCCCAGAGCAGTACCCTGGTCCACAATAAGCACGCGGCACCCTGACACTTGCATCAAGTTACACCCGCTTCTGCCGCTGTGTTTCATGGGCGACGAGTACGGGAGGGTTCTCGTGTACGACTTCTTGACAGCAAAGGGGAACAACACACTCCCGCATGCACAGCTGTCTTCGGCGCATCTAAAGGGACTCACATCACTGGATTTGGTGCCCTGGGAGGGCACAGTGACCCTAGCGACCTCCTCTAAGGACCTCACAGCTCGAATATGGACATGGGACCAAAAGGAATCCACCTTGAACTTGCAGCAGACATTGCTAGGCCACGAGCATATTGTGTCGCAAGTAGTGCTGAAACAGAAGACCGAGAACTCCACGACACTCTACGCATTCACTTGTTCCAGAGACGCAACGGTACGGATCTGGGATACAGACACGGGCATCTGTGTGAAAACACTGCCCCATTTGCATAGGGACTGGATCCGATGCTTGGACGTCAGGGGGGAGTACCTGCTGACTGGCTCACAGGATACGTCTCTCCGACTGACGCACTGGCCCTCCGGGAACGCAATATCGATGGGTTTGGGACACGAGTTCCCTATAGAGACAGTCAAATTCTTACCACCACTTTGTGACACCACGATGCCCGTGACACATTGCGTCTCTGCTGGGAGGGACGATGTCATCAAACTGTGGGAACTCCCCGTGCCCGTATTGCTGCCACATGCAGCGCCAACACCGCACCTCGACCCAGATAAGAACTACTTCACTCTGGTGGCCGATATACGAGGCCACTCCTCATGGGTCAAGGACTTACAAGTGGACGCCATGGGACAGCGGTTATATTCATGCAGTGACGACAAATCGGTCAAATGCTGGGATATCTCCGACTACAGGTCACCAACACTCGTCAAATCATGGGACATCATTCATTCAGCATTTGTCAACTGTATTGCAATCGATTCGTACGGTTCCCTGCAGGAGGGACAACAGAGAAGAGAAGTGATGCTTACCGCGGGACTCGATTGTAAATGTAATATATTTTTGAAGTGAGGCAACAAACCTCGGAATGTAAAAAGGATCGTTTGATATACATATATGTATTTGTACACATACACTCCGCAGTCTACAAGACTTGACAATTAAGTAGATGAGGCCACTGCCAGTTCCTCGTACTGAAACTTGAAGGGTAGGTACTCAATACCTTCCCCGACGAAAAATTTAGACATGGACTCAACCCAATGCAAACGCAACGAGTGCAGCATGGCAGAGGTTCCTTCCATAACAACCAGAATACAGCACGTAAGCACAAACCACATGGCAAACAAACCAACAGTCATGCAGACACCAAGGAGACCGGGGACTCCAAAGGAGATCTGGATTGTCATCGTCCACAAAACAGATGACAGCTGGTTGTGAGCCAGGGAAAGCGCCCAAAGACGCAAGTACGAGGCCGTGTGCGAGACACAGTTCAAGCAGAACTCGATTGTGTGGATCACTTGGTGAATCATCACATCACCAAAATCTGGACTCCCGTGGCCATGGCCGGCCCCTTCCGCTTCGTCGTCCTCATTTTCAGCATCACTCAGTGGTGCAAGCTGTTGCTGTTCAGGATCTTCTGTGGGTAGTTGTATTTGTCCCTTGCGGTTTTGAGTCATCTTAAAGTGTAATGGCTTTACCAATAATAGCCATGGGACACAAATCAAAGCTAAAACGAGCAATATCACTTGCACCTTTGCCTGGTGTGGATACAGCTCAGCATCGATGTTACCTGGGGACAAGAACATGTTGATTAACATGTTTAGAAGAGCAGGCGCTGGTCTTTCGTCTTTGATCCAGTCGACGGACCACTTGTAAACGATACAAACGGATAGGTACCCGAATATCCCCTGCATAAAAATCAGCCCGGGGATGAAGTTACCGATAATGTCAATCATCGAATGGAAATACAAGTGATTCACTAGGGAGAAAAAGTAGGAGTAAGTCATGTGGATAAACCCCATCAAAATGGAGAGTTTCATCTTGTAAGAGTTAGAAAACAATAATGCGTTTTCCGCTCCGTGCCAGCCTGAATCTAACCCTATAGGGTAGACGCCGACTTGTTTAGCCTCAATCTGCTGGCCTACTTCCCAACGGTCGGGCCATTTCCAGCCTGATGGCATCAAAGTCATTGTCTTGGAGAAAATATCGTTGTAAAGAAACCCAGTGTACATAGAGAACACACCCATCAGCAAGACGATGTACCGACCGCTGTACGCCATGTCAAAGATTTCGCCTCTCTTCATTTTCCCAATCTTCTTCTCATTCAGGACAAGAACTAGAGCAGCCAGTGCCATCAAACACCCGTGGCCCAGATCACCAAACATAATGGCAAACATGAAGGGGAATGTCACAATAGTAGGGAGACCTGCATTGATCTCACGGTATTGTGCAATACCATAACAATCGACAATATTTTGGAACCCCTCGGTAAACTTGTTGGTTCTATGATAAGTTGGGGGGGTTTTGTTGGTCTCCAACACTTGGATAATAGAGGGGACGTCAATCCCCAACAAGGTAGTCATTTCGTTCAACGAGTTCTGCAAAGAGATGATCTCATCTTGTGGTACCCAACCTTCCGCAATCAACGTTTTACGGTTAACATCAAAGTTGAACATGTTCAAACTCTCAAAAATGGCCTTTTCCTTGCACACCGTTTGGAACCACAGATTCAATTCGCGGGAGATAGCGTACAACTCACTCTCGAGTGTGGTTGTCGTGGTGTTAAGGACCTGGTACAAATCTTGTAAGTTGGAGTTAACCGTGTTCAGTTTCTCGGAACGAACAACCCCGGATTTATCAACGTCGTATAATTTGGCGTCCAAAGATTCTGCGATCTTTTGAATTCTGTTCAAAATCAAGTCACCATGAGAGAACACAATGAAGACGTTCTTAGCCTCAAACTCCTTGGTCTTTGTGTCATAAATCAAAGGCTCGATCTCGACGTGGTCAAATAGTAAGTTCCCTCTCAGCACCCTCCACAAAATTTGCTCTAAAGTACCGATCTTCTCCCTAGAGATCACACCTGTGACGTAACTGACAGGATGTTGCCCAGACGTTGCAGCCTCAAAATCAATACTATCTCTTCTTTGAGAGGGATTGTCATTACTGTCCCTTAGAAAAGACTGGTCACCGCTTTGTAGAACGTACCTGTACATTTCCAAATCAGCTTTCTGCCGCTGGATCAAATCCAGTGCGTCTTCCATCTTAACCAGTCTGCTTTCCAAGATGTTCCCATCTGTCATGTAGTCATCGATCTTCGTCGAGTTCGGTGGCTCAAATCTACTCCCCTCTGCAGAATCCTCACTCTCCAAGAGTTGTACGCCGTGTTTTTGCAAAAGCGTTGAGAAATACCTGTACTGTCTCTGCAGGTTATCCAACTTCCTGATTTCGTTCACGTACAATCTTTGAAACGCGTTCGTCTTGGCATTCAAGTCACGGAACTGGACACACCCAAGGTTCCCCAGCGTGTACACTGCATCCCTCGCAATCTCCTGCGGAATATAAAATTGCAGCAGCGACATCTCTGCAGAGCGGAAAATAGCCTCATCCTTCGCGGGGGTCTCTCGCCCATCGCGTGTAGCAATATTCATTCCTCCTAGCGAGCTTGATACCTTCTATTATCCCTTACAGCAGCAATGGCACAATCTATCAGACCTCTTAAGAGTATCAACCATCAACGGTTTAAAGTCAGGCAGCAAAAAGGTGACAAAACTGATAAAAACAAGAGCGTTTCCGGGTAACACAAGAGAATGCGTCACTAAATGCGACAGTTAATGGGAGTCCAAGTAGTGGTTTATCGGTGCAGTATCTATCATTTCGTATTCGAACTATGTAGTTTACGTTGCGGGGAGGGTTTTGTATATTTAGTGTACTTTTCCCCCTTCTTTAGATACCTCTGTTGAAGTATACTAGGTCGATCTTTTGGCCCTTCGAGTTCTTCCTGCTGTGCAGTTCTTCCTCCAGTTTCGAGACATGGATGGCCTGTCTCTGCGGGAACACCGCGAGAGCAAATGGCAACACCATGAAGGACGTTGCAGTGATTAGCCCCAAATTGGCCAAAGTCTGGATCCCCTTAGATTTTCTGCCTAAAGCACCCCTCTGCAATTTGACTAGCAGCAATGGTGGGATGACCATGATCGGAGTCGCATTTATCACCCTGCTCAAAGCAGTTTCGCCCACCGCTAGGAATGCCGCCTTCTTCGAGTTCCCCACGGGCTCGCCGTCCTTGTCAAACACGGTGATACCCTTTCTTATCTCGTTGCCTCTCATTAGGAACACATTGATGACACCAGCGGTGACAACAGCTGCAAAGGGGACAAGTCTCCCCAAGATTAACCTTGAATTTGCGGAAAGATGTTTCAACTTGGGGACCAGACTGTTTAGGCCAAGTGCCACACCACAGGATGCCCCGACTGCAGCACCGTAGTTCACCAGCAACTGCTGAGTGCTCAACTTATGCGATTTGTTAGCGTTCGCAGAGTTGATAGCAACGTTCAGCGATTGGTTTGCCCACTGCCAGAAAAGTGTACCGGCGGTACCCAATCCTGGTGTCAGCATACCGACAGTGACCACCGTGTTGGAGATAACGCAACAGGACATTCTGAAGGGCAAAAGAACCGTTTCGCCCGTATCTGGGTGCACCGTCGAGTCCAGCTCCTTCTTAGCGTGCCAGAATTGAGGAGTAGGCTGCTTCAGAGTCCCGTCCCTGTACGACTTGACTATCTCGCGGGCTTTAACCAGGTCAGCCTGCGTCGTGAGAAGCATCGATGGGTCCGAAATCTCTGCGCAGTGCTTTATTCTGCCCCAGTAGGTGGACAAATCATACCTGGATTCCGGAAGCGGTCTATCACCTGGGACGGATGATGCCATGATGCAATAGGGTATTTCACAGCTGTCGCTAGGTTTCTATCACTGGGTGGGAGTGTAGATGGGGGTCGACAGAACCTGGATACATTTTTCATTCATATATATAGCAAGTGAGTCACAGAATGCCGTTTCCGGCTTTCGTCAATGTTACAAGTAAATGTCTACATAGGATTCGGTACCGTAGATCCGAGCATTACCAAGTGATTTTAGGCGACAGAATGAAGAGACCCCATACGTGGAACCCTCACAACGAATGGCACATCCCTCAGTGTTCTGGTACAGGTCAAGAAGATGTGTAGAAAATCAAGATTTATAAAGGTAGCGGTCCCCAATTGCACTCCCCGGCGAGACGAGTGAGCAGATTGGAGTCCCCAGGGACCGGCAACTGCCCCATTCCTCACCATCCGCTGCCCATCGCTGCTCATCGCCTCGAAATCTCAAAGTGAAAAATTTCTCGAAGTGAAAAAAAAAAGTGGAAAATTTTACATGAATTGGAAACTCATCTCATCGCATCGCATCACATCGTTGATATATACCTTGTTTGCTCGCGCCAGACACACTGAGCCACAAAAGGATGTCATCGGAGGATAAATCGCAGGTGAAAGTACGTTTTTTCACTCGTGAAAAGGATGAGTCCCTCCACGTACAGGACGCGCCCATCTTTGCGCCCATCAGTTTGAAAAGGTACGGTCTCTCTGAGATTGTTAACCATCTTTTGGGGTCTGAGAAGCCGATTCCGTTTGACTTCCTCATTGGGGGCCAGCTGCTGCGTACGTCGCTAGACGAGTACTTGGTGAAGCATGGGTTGTCCAGCGAATCATCGCTAGACGTTGAGTACACGAGGGCCATTTTACCGCCCTCGTACTTGGCCTCTTTCAACAACGAAGATTGGGTCAGCTCGCTGGATGTTGACAAGGGATCGAACTACATTGTGAGTGGGTCGTACGATGGGGTTGTGAGAACTTGGGATATGTCCGGGAAGATCAAAAAGCAGTACGGCGGCCACTCGGGAGCAATCAGGGCCGTCAAAGTTGTGTCTAACACGAGGCTCGTCACAGCGGGTAATGATCGTACTGTGAGATTGTGGAAGACGCAGAACGAGGATTTGAAACAGCCAGAAATTGATGAGACCGATGAGGACGCTAAAGTGGAAGACGGTAAGACTTTGGCGATCTTGGAAGGTCACAAGGCTCCCATCGTATCTGTCGATGTCTCTGACAATGCCAGGATTTTGTCCGCATCCTACGATAATAGCATTGGGTTTTGGTCAACTATCTACAAAGAGATGACCGTGGTTGATCCAATGGAGGAAATAAACAACAAGGACAATAAAATATCAACTGCAGCGAAGAAGAGGAGAAGACTGACATTGAAAGATGGGACGATCAGAAGACGTGCCCCCTTGGCCCTCCTAGAGTCGCATTCTGCGCCCGTCGAGGCCGTTGCATTCGATTTGAACGATAACACTGTGGGCTACTCTGTGTCACAGGATCACAGCATCAAGACGTGGGACCTGGTGATGTCTCGTTGCGTGGACACCAAAACTACATCATATTCTTTACTCTCTATGGTCCAATTGCCAACGTTAAATTTGTTGGCGTGTGGTTCCAGTGCTAGACACATTACTTTGCACGACCCGCGTGTGGACTCCTCCTCTAAGATAACGCAACAGCAACTCGTTGGCCATAAAAATTTTGTCGTCTCCCTTGATACGTGCCCAGAGAATGAGTACATTATCTGCTCTGGGTCCCATGACGGGACCGTCAAAGTGTGGGATATCAGGTCTCAAGATGCGATGTATACGATCACGAGAGAAGATGAGAATGTGAAGAAGGGTATCAATGATAAAGTATTTGCTACCACCTGGGCGAAGGATTTCGGAATCATCAGTGGGGGTCAAGATAAGAAGATCCAGATTAACAAAGGTGATAACATCTTTAAAGTGTAAGGTATAGACATGTCTACGTATAAAAGTGTAAAGTAATAGCGAAAAGAACATAGGCCGAATGAAATTGGCGTAAACAGAAGAATAAATAGCGAATGTAACTGAGAATGAATTAATAATGTGAAATGTATAAATCTATAAGAGATGTCCTCTGGGCATCCATGAGGTAATTGAAACAAGGATAAGTAGAAAGAATGTTGCACATTTTTGAAGTACTAAACCATCTTAGATGCATGTGAAACAGTATCACTTGAAGCTGATACACTGTTACTGGTGTTGGGAAAGAGCGCATTATAGTCCGTTTCCTGATGGTTCGTGTGTTTCTTGTTTTCAGACTGGTGTGATAAAGTAGAGTGGAATGAGTGGCGCGGTGTTCGCGATGTCTGGTGGTGGATTCTGTACGAGCTACCGGCGTCTGGGTCCCTGTCGTGAGACATGGCCTGCTCCACAGTACGCAGAGTATCGATTTTGGTAAGGTTCAAGTCCTCATCGTCCTCGCCGTTGTCCTCATCCTCGTCCTCGTCCTTGGTGTTCTTCCCGTCCTCCCCTGCGTGAGCCTCTCTTTCCATCTCTCTCTGTGCTGCCATCATAGCCGCGTACCCGAACTGCGATTTTTGTCTCATGGACTTCCCCCACCTTTCAAAGATCCAAGGGATGGGGAGCATTACCACGCAAATCAATGCGAAGAGAGTGCTTGCCCACTTGATCTTCATCCTTTCATACATCTGAATTGTGAACAGTGGGAAAACACTACTTGTGACGTATCTTAGCAAGTTGTTGGCTGCTAGTGTTGATGCGACAATCAGTGGTGGGTAACATGTGGAGAAGTACATGATGACGCTGAAGAAGATGAGAATCAATCCGAAACCGAAGGGGACACCAGCGGCGATTGGTGCCATCCAGTGAACATCAGGTCTCGCGGTCCACGCTTGCCAGAATAGAGCAATCGGCAAAGATACAGACCCGACTTTGCAAACTAACAAAAATCTTTCCGGTTTGAGGGGCAACAGTTCGTTGGTGACAGGGTCTCTGTGGCCCCTGAAGGGAGCGACACGCAGTGAGGTAGGGTTTTCCAAGTTTGGAGTTCCCTCTGGGGCCTTTGGGAAAAAAAATTTCCGATCTATGATGATGTAAAAGAGGGACCCCATCCACAGACCAAGACCAATACCCAGGAATGGTAACCCTGAGATACCGTAATCCATTCTGTAGACACCACGGTAGATAACAGGGTACGCTTCAAAGAATGCGAATAAAACGGCGAAGATGAACGCGATGTAAACGGAGAAAACGAGAACTGTTGGTTCCACGACGAGCATTTTCAAGGGGCGGAACACTGTAATGGTCATAGTCAGCTTTAAGAATGCGATTTTATCCTCCTTTGTCATAACTTTCAAGTTCATCTTCCTCTTCACCGCTCTTTTCCTCAGGATAACACCTTTGTGAGTCTCTGGCATCAGTAAGATGAAGGGGAACACCATCCCTGAGGCAAACAGTTGAATCCATTGAGTGTACCTCCAACTTCTGTACTCTGCTGCAAATCCGGCCATGATGGGGGATAGCACTGGACCCATGAAGGGAGCCAAACAGAAAAACGTCATTGCTACAGAGACCTCATCGAGGTCAAAGATATCCATGATTGTACCAGACGCAATCGACAGAGCTGGTGACGCAAACGCACCTGCGAAAAACCTCAACGGTAAAATCACTCTCATGTGGCCTCCACTCAGCCCCACACCCATAATGAAGAGACACGAGACTGGTAAAGAGACGACGTAGATTGGTTTTCTACCAAACACCTCGCTCAGCGGAGCACCGATGACCGTGGACAACCCTAGCAAGTAGAAAGTCAACCCTGCTAGCGCGAGTGTCTGGTTGACATGGTATTTTGCAACCAGTTCTGGGACACCGGAGACGTACAGCGATGAACCCATTGACACGACAAGACACAGAAACGCAGCGGTCATTGTAACGGCCCATTTTTTCCAAGTGGGCCAATTGTGTGGGTTGTCCATATCGGCAGGACCATCCCATTCTAACGTCTTTGGATCTATCACCTCATCTTCACCAGCAGCGAAACCCGCATCAGCAGGATGTGTTTCTTTATCAACTTCGGAGTTCTCGGCGATTATGTCCCTGGCAGTACTCATTTTGTCATGCACGGAGTCATGTGAGTCTTCGCTAAAGTCGTTGCCAGCAGTGGTGGTCTCTCTGAGCGAAAGCTTCAACGATTGAGTAGAGGTAGAGTTCATTGAGTTGGCGATCGTTGGGAACCTAGGTTTCTGATGCATTTAGCCATCCACATCCACCGGGGGTCCAAACAGCTTTCTGCTTATATAGTCCAATAACGCTGTTGTATGTAAAAGTGCGTCGATTCGCTTATTTCCCCGAAGCCGAGTTCGAGACGGGAGGGTTTCGGGGAAATAAGCAATTTTCCGTTGCATTGCTTGTAACACCACCAGTAGCAGTAGTGGTAGTAGTGGTAGTAGTGGTGGTGGTGGTGGTAGGCATGATGTATTTCAGATAAGAGCGCGTACCATGATTACATAATTGAGAATTTTGTGGGCATATTGAGGTTGTACTATATGGCACCGCTAGACTGAAGAAATCATCGAACCATATACTTACAGACTATTATATCCAAGAAGACTTGCTAGAGCTGGGTTATTTTCGTGAAAAATGCTCCAGTTTTCTAATGTATTGATCTACAATGTTTTCCTTGGTCCTGTATAACAATGTGCAGAATGGAAGAAAGTAAGCACATAGTTACTCACTTATTAATATAGATCATGGAAAACATAGTTGATCAATACATTAAAAAGCTGAAGCCTTTTTACAGGTTATGAGCCCTGTCGAAGCTTCCAGATCAAGAATCCGCCTAGACAAAGTCGGCGATTATGAAAAATGGATTCAAGTATTGATCCTAAACGCTCAAAGAACTTGTCTACCTTTATGGAAGTATCTGACAGATGATCAAAATCGGGTTTACGATTTTAACTATGAGGTTATCTCCAGGTCTTCGAACAACCGTGATGTCATTATCGGTATCTTGAGTACGACTACTATGAAAGTCATTGAGGAAACCAGTTCTAATAAAAGGGTCCTCAAAATTGTCGACCAAGTTTTTTATGATGGTAACCTCACAGGTAACAGACACGCAGGAAAAATCTGCCTGCAACGGATTGCCACAGAATTTGGCAAACCCAGAGTCACTGACGTGCTTGAGGTCATCAAAGAGATCCAGAAAGGAACTCATGGCGCTGAAGAAGCTAACAAAAAGGTTCAATTTATTTTGAAAAACTGGGCTATCTTCCAAAGTACCACCTTTCCGGTGGCCTTATCCATCCTGGCTGTCTCTAAGGACACTCGGAACAAATTACTGATTGAATATGGTAATAAGTCAGAAGTTAACATTAATGAGTTTTCTGAACAGATGGAGTGCGAAAGATACTGAATCCTCGGCTACTTCATCTGCGTTCACTGCCAGTCACAATCAGTACAAGAAAGGTGACTTTAGGTACTGCAAACGGTGCAAGGGCAGACATGCAAGTGACCAATGCCAGAAGGGAAAACAAAAGAAACCTTCCGAATCCTTGCTGGCTTATGTTTCTGATGGGGACGACGATGCCGATCCCTATAATTGCTTCTTAGCAGATCTTGGTGCTGCATTAAGCACCGACACCGAAGAAGGAAACTTCAAGTCCAAGCAAGGCTTACATTGGAAATCTTCCTAACACCGTGATCAACAAGGCTAAGATCATTGGTGAATTGGACAAGGCATTGTACAAATTTAATACGACCCCCGCAAAAGAGCCTATTGGATGGCTGCTCTGGATGGCGTAGCTGATAAGTCAGTCACATCTGTGATTCCACCCATTGTTCAGGGTGGACTTGCGCCTGTCACGAAAGATGAATTATGGCACGCAAGATTGGGACATCCTGGTAAACTGGTGTACGACAAGCTGGCCAAGGAAATTGGCCTAGCCAAGTACGAACCTTCACCCTACTCCCTCTGCTCTACGTGTGCAACTGCAAAAGGACAACTGTCAAAAGGGGTTATCTCTGATTTTAAGACAACCGCGCCATTGCAGTTAGTTCAGGTTGACCTATGTGGTGGTTTCCGTTATGAGGAATACGTGGACTCTAAGTGTTTTCTAACTATTAGAGACAGCTACTCGCGGTATTATTTTGTTATTCCGCTGAAGAATAAGGCTGCTGCGACTCAAGCCCTGATCAACTGGATCCACCAGCAGGAGAATTACTTTTCCACACGCGGAGGGTATAAGGTTGGCACGGTCCGTACAGATAATGGCGGAGAGTTTACAAGTAACGTCTTGCATGATTTCTTTGGTTCCAAAGGCATCACGCATCAGTTAACTGTTACTGACAATAGTTCCCAGAACGGAGCTGTTGAACGTGCCCATCGGACTTTACAGGAGAAGATGCGCTCACTCCTTATTGGAGGGCGTGTCCCACCATATCTATGGAGCGAAGCCTTACGGTGTGCTGCGTTTCTACTGAACCGACTTCCCATTTTGCCTCGCCTAAGGAGCGTCCCATACGCACAATACTACGGTGGTGCAGATGGTCCACTAAGGTTTAATAACCTCCGGACTTTCGGTTGTGCAGCATTCGCCACACTGCCTGCGCCACTTCGCGACGGTAAACTGGCTCCGCCGGTGGTAACCGGTGTCATGGTGGGCTACTCGACCAACCGTAAGGCCTATCGAGTTTACATCCCACAGAAAAATAAAACTTACGAAACGAATCAAGTTTCGTTTGATGAAACTGTGTTCCCGCTCCGCGACACCGCTGCCAGTCACCAAGCGTATGATTTCGCTATTGGTGCTGCCCCTGGCCTACCAAAGGCACCGTCCGTAGACAAGGGTGTGCCTCATCCTGTTGTTCCTGTTGATTTCCCTGAACCCCCTTCTTTCCCCTCCCGCTCCTCTGTCAATCCACCTTGGCCTCCACCTTCACCGGTCGCACAATCGACCCGGGTGATGAACTCCCCGCCAAACTCCAATCGCTGGTATCCGATAGCTTGCGGAATCAATCGATTCTAATCCCTTCCGTTTCAGTACCAGCACCTCAACCACAGCTCGCACCCCCTGGGTCGCCTGACTTTCCAACCACTCCTGTTCCCCAGTCCAGTTCCCGTTCCACCACTCCTATCGTGGAGACGCCCGGTGGTTCCTTGGAACCCCCGACCGAGGCTATAGTTTCCTCACCTCCTCAACTTCCTCCGGTTAATAAACCTCCATGTATTACCGCTCGTGATTCTGTAGACAGTCTAACGGTTGCAGTCCGTGCTCCGCCAGGACCTGCTGTTCCGGCCCATCGTCCGACTCATCGTCCGATTCATCGGCCCGAAGTAGTGAAAGCGGCCCCTTTGTCTAAGGCACCCGCTTCTAAATCGGTTCACAAACCCACCACCCAGCGGGCCCTTTCGTCGGTGCCCCGTAGTCCCGGTATATGGCATTGCAGATATTGCTACAGTGAGATTGGAATCTTTCCTCTTTATATAAAATTTTCCATCCCATTATCGTCTGGATGATATACATCCAGATTATACTCTAACAATTCCCACTATAGTAACGTTTATGCTTATGTTGATATCATAGTAGTCTTATCTTCCATATCCAGCGGGAAAGACCCTACTTAACAGCAACGCTGTTTGATGTCTATTAAGATATTTTGCGAAGTGCTGGCTCAAGTATAAGGATAAAAAGTTGCAGTTTATTTTATCTATATATCTTGCTACAGCTTGAATCAGAATTGAGCGTTTTTTCTCGCTATATCAGCCCTGTAAGGAAGAAGCCGCAGTTATGAGTATATACTGACTGGTCTGTTTAGCTAACAACAGGAGACAGAACAGAATTGAACACAAACGTGCCAGGAATGTCCACGCCATTATCATCTAAATATCCATTAGGATCAATATGATAAGCAAAGCGGCCGTGATTCAACACAAAATCTGCTAGTTTCTCTGCCAGAGCTACGCGGTATTCTTCATCTTGTCCAACAGATCTCGAAACAGAACCAAATGGGTATTTTTCAAAGCTGTATGACATCCACCTAGGTTCAAAAACAACATTAGGTATACTTTTTTTAGATGCTGCGATCTCTCTTAAAAAAGACCAAGAGGATCTCTCTTCCAAATCGATTGCAATGTGCGTACCAGTAGTGCTTCTAAACAAGACTGCGTTCGTTGTACGTAGTCTGTCCTTGGACCGTTTCCATTTGGGGTAGTTGGCAATTCTCAAAGCAGATTCCACATTCAGACCTAGCAGTTCGGATGCTTGACTAAAATAGCGAGGATCGTCCACTACGTCGAAATCGACACAGTTCCCATCCCCGTAACAATGTTTTTTTAGAATCTCGGAGTTGACCTTAATGTTCTGGACGTTAATGTCTAGCACAGTAAAGAGGAGTGCGGCGGTGTAAAGGTTGCAGCCATACCCACCGCCAAAAACTCCTTGGCAACAATAATAAATTCCAGGTACTAAAGGGATTGAATCTCCAAAACCGAGATGCACTGACCAATTAGCGATATCAAAATCAAGTGTTCGATGTAGGAGGTCAAAGCCAGCGTTTAGCCACAATGTCCACATCAGCCAATCGCTGACATGGATATCTTTACTTCGTTGTTTTACATCTCGTCTAAACTGGGCCCAGCTCCAATGAAGTTTTTCCGGGACAAACTTAATTATTAGGTGGAAGACACTCAAATAAGTTTCCTATACGGTCTCTTCTTGGTAGGGCTCTCTATGGTGTTTAAAAAAAAGAACTTGGCAAGCCCGCTCTTATATAGTACACTCATTCTACTGGGAAAGCATGTGCCAAGGAAGGCTGGAGTTATCCTGGCAGCATCGTCGCATACGATACGCCCCCCCCTTGTCTATTCAGCGGTATGTTCTTCGGAAAAGCTAGAGATTATGTAAATTCGAAGGCCAATTTCATCCCAAAAGAGAAAGCCGGTGTCCCAAACTGGAAACAATAGGGAATGCCTTTACCCAATTCCTTCTCGAATGCGGACAGGCACCGGTTCCGGAGTAATCACGGAGAAGAAACCACTATTCATTTACAACTAATGGGAAACGTCGTTTAGCGTCAGTTTAGACAAAACAACAATCTTGGCTGTGTTGTATGTAGAATAGTTATTGAAAAAGGGTTGTTTAAAGTAAGCATGTTAGGTTCTTCAAAGATACATTAGAAAAAGAAAGAGGCCCAGCGTCGACGGAAGGGGACGGGGCAGGTCTAGTGTTATACTTAGTGAATTACCATATCATTGTGAGGATAAATTGGGAACTCCCTTTGGGAATGGACTCATGACCCGTTACCCTATCTAATACAATAAAACTGTGAACTATTGTAAACCCAACATGTGAGTATACGAACTCGAGACATGCGGATGGCCCGTTATCCGGAACATATATAAACTCCAAGGTATCTGAACCGACATCTTTCAAGACCGTCTCTAAATTGAGGACCCAACTAACGAAGAAAGTGGAAGACAAGCACGCACAACTGATACAGCTACATACTTTACGTATACGGCGTAAATACACAATATCAGAGTCCTTACACACTTTACTCAATTACTACCTGCTTTAGCTCTTACAATCATATAGTTAAATTGTAATAAAATATAAAAGAATATAAAAGAAGTATAAAGAACGCTAGGTGTACATCCAGTTCTATTCCTCAGTACACCTGGCTTGGCATAGATTAGTAATATAAGCCACTATTTCTGAAGAAAGATAGTCCGTTCCCGCGTTCTTCGTCCTTGTACGCTACACGTACAATAGAGCGACAGATAAGCTCATGAGAACGGTACCCATTCCGCTCGCACCTCATCACCCAGTCCGGATACGCACGGCGTCTAACAAAATACCAAAACAGGGAACGCAGCCCTATACTCTCTTCCATGGCGAGGTTGTGTTTGAATGATCCGTCGCTGTTAGGAATAAGGTGCTCGTACCCGGTTTCCCTGAGGTGCGAAACCAGAGCCTCGAACCAGCCGGTGTACTCGGCAGGATCGGTGATTTCGTACAGGTCGTGTGCCTGACGTGGGTCCAACGCGCTTGGGATATTGTACTGTTTCAAATAAATGTCCACGAACGATTGCTGCATCGAATCGTAACCAAACACCCGCTCGTTTGTCAACTCCGGGACTATTAATTTACTGGGAACAATAGTGACCCACCCCCTCTCGCTGGAAAGCGATTCAAGCGAGCTGAAGCTGTCGTCCCTACGGAGAGTGAATGGCGTGCGCAATTGATTTCTATCCCATGAAGTCTTGTGAAGCATTTTTTTTCTGGTTGATGTAGTCGTAGACTGAACTTGGTAAGAACCAATTCCCAGAAGTTTACAACATCCATCTCACCATCTCACCTCTCTTTTATATAATTTCAATGTCGAGGCATCGTTCGAGAAAGCAACCTCGAGGCAAGAATTAAGGTACAATTTCCAAGGGTCCTGCATTTAGGGGTACATTGTGATGGAACAATAAAAAAGAAGAAACGGCCCTAGCATGGGCTTATGCAATCAATTGCTTGGCAAAAATGCGGAGACCCTTGTGAAGACCATAGTGGGGCAGTAAGTGTTGTGAATGGTCAGTATACGATTGATAAGGGTCTGCATTCAGAGTACAATAGTGCCTTTTGTGCATAATATTTCCCGTTGCGGGCATTGACTTGAGCAAAGGGGATGGTAACAATGAGGGGGGTTTACGACCGTGGTTTTCCCCAACGTCGAGAACCTGAATATAACTGTTACGTTAAACGCAACGTCAGGGTACTGCCCTGGAGTTTATTATTAATAAGGCACAATTGCACCCCCAAATATGTGTCTTTGAGATAAATAATCTTTTTGTAGAAGAGTAAGAGGGCCACACACAATCACGAGGTGGACAGGAGCTTCTCGCTCATACGTTGTGCTTCCATTTTACGAGAATTGACAAACTCGTACACCTCATTGTAGAATGTGTCCAGTAATTTGATCAAGTCTTCGTAAAAATTGGACCCCTCCACCGTGTTCGTTTTCACCTCGTTGAACAGTTGTGATGAGTAGTTGAAGTCTTCCACGTACAGCTGCCGTGGATCCAGTCTCTTCACAATACCGTTATCCGTGCCCTCTACTTGTAACTTTGTGACCAATTCGTTATTCAATTTCTTCTCGTTGTCCAAAAACTTCAAATCAGCAATGAAGGCCTGTTGCAAGTGGTTCAAATAGACTGTTTCAAAATTGTCCGTAGACTTATCCCTTTTATACCTATCTATCAATTGAGGTAATAACGGGAGGTGCCAAGCCTTTTCCTCGACTTCAAGTTTCTTACCTGCTCTTTTCTTTAACACGGTTGCAATCTCATCTAGTAAAGGGCTACCCCCGGGGGACATTCGTGGATCCTCGGAAGTAATCAATGATATATCAATGCTTTTGAAAGTCTCTGAGTTTTGTAAATCCACTTGTATCCCCTTCTCCAAATACGATTTCAGTAAGGACAGTTTGTCATGGTAAGGTTTGTTCACAATAGACGACTCCGGTAACGTCCAGCGCAGAGAGCCGTATTGTTTCCTATAATTGCTATCCAGTTCAGCTTCCTGCACTAGCATGCTCTCAGATTCCTGAAGTTTACTCGCAACATTCTTCTGGGTTTTCAGCAAGTTCGACATGCTGCTCTCCACTTGCTTGACCTCGTCCCCATCAATTGAACGGAGCAAGTTTATGCCCGATGTATCGTTTTCCTCCAATGCAGCATTTAGTATTTTGGTCAGTGCGTCTAAGGGGGCAATTAAGTTCTCTTGAACGTACTTGACTTGTCTTTCCTTGAAAACCGTCGATGCCTCAATTATCTCAAGGGGTAACAAATCTTCAAACAGAGCTGGGACAACGCCCACATCAACAATCTTACATAGTGCTTCCCACATGGGAGTATCAGTCTTGATCATGTTTAAAGGTGAGACCAATACTGGTGCCTGTGCTGGTACCTCCTGATGGTAGATGAAATCGTTATCTCTCTTCACATCCTTAAAACTGGCCGATACATCACCCAGAAACGTGTCCACATTTAGCGATGTCGGCGCAGACAACATTTTGAAAACCTGATTGTAGCACGCGATCTCTACACCGTACTGCTCCTGGGTGTGGTAATCCTTACCCATTCTGTACAGAGTAACCGCTTTGAAATAAACGGCCTTGTCATGGATATGTTTGATCCAGTCGGACAAGATCAGTATACTCTTTTCAGCGTGCGTTTCACACTGGTCGTAGAACGAGTGTATCTGAGAAGCCAGTCTCGCCACGGTCCTATCGTTGATTTTCCCAGTGAAAAGTGTTTTCCTCCAAAAGCAAACCATAGCCTGTGCCAGCATCAACAGTCTGAAAGCTTTCAAAGTCGCTACATCTGCAACGGGTGCATCCCCGCGTGTCAGGTCTTTGCTTTCCGAACCAGTACCGCCTTCGCTCACCTCGATTAAATGCATCCATATAATGGCACTCATTTGGAAGTACTTGCATTGCAATGCGACACTCCCCTCGTCCACCCCATTCAGATCCAACGCCAGCAGCGTGTACAAAGATGCGATGTTGTACAGGACGTTCAATTGCTCCCACCGGAAGGAGCTCTGCGCGGAGGGGATCGATTTATTCGAGAAAGTCTGGAACCACGTGAACTTGACCTGATCTCCTGGGAACTTCTCCATCAATTGGTCCAGACACTTGTAGTACCGAACGTGATCCCGCACCGCCTCCAAGGAGACATCCGGGTTCCGAACAGTCTCCCGCAAAGACTGAACAGTGTGCAGGTCCCCCTCAAACTGCTTCGAACTTTGCACCGCAGTAGCATCTATCAGCAAGGCAACCCCAGCAGCAACATCAATTTCCACAGTCCTCTTCAGCGGGATGGCAGCAAAATCCATCCCAGACCAGCCACTACTACTCTTCTTGCAGGAACCCTTATATATACAGTCACTCTCATCCACTATGGAATGTCTTAAAAGTGAAAAATTTTAAAGCTAGTTTTAAAGAACAACGTCATCGCAACGACGTAGTGTTCGTGTTTGCGCAGAGTACCAACACCACAGAACACTACGGGACTACGAGACCACGATGGTTACTGTTTTGAGAAGAAGCTACACCATTGACGAGCTGTTCCAGTTGAAACCCGCCGCGGCCCCCGCGGAGCTGGCTGTGAACTTCGACGCGGTCGAATTCTGCGCGCTCGTCGCGAAGGTCAAAGAAATCCAGGCTGCTCGTGAGGAGGAGTACATGGCGCACAACGGCGGCCGCAGAAGGTCTTCGCACCACTTTGCGCACACGAGACCGAAGGTGAAGCACATGAAGCCGAAGGTGAAGACTGACGAGGACGGGTGGTCCACGTTTGAGCCTAAGATGCCGTCCGAGACGGACCTTACCGAGGGCAACAAGCAGAAGTCATCTGATTCCCTGACTGCCGCGCAGGAGAATGTGAGGGTGAGACCCAACAACAAGAACATGGGGTCCAGCAGACCAGCTGACGCGAAGGATATCATTGCCGATAAGCAGATTCTGGGCTTCAATGCGTTCGCTGCACTGGAGAGCGAGTCTGAATCGGACAACGAGTAAGAGAGTCGGGATATTGATTCCCACAATACGTATATATATATATATGTTATGGACATGTAGAGACATGTGTGTTTTTAGTAGTGTTTCAGTGATATACCGTTATATGTCATTTTAGAAGGACACGTAATTTAAACTGTTTAAGTTACACAACTTTGGAACTGAGGTTGAAGCATTGTCCAGAGCAGGTACCCAGTTCGAGCAGTCCGTGTATATACAGCTGGCCGTCGTCCTAAGCTTTCTTTTGGTGATGAGACTGTGCTGGTTTGTGATCGGATGGCTCTTTTGCCTCGCTGCAGCGCAGGATTACTATGCTATATTGGGTGTCGCGAAGGACGCATCTGAGAAGGATATCAAGTCTGCGTACAGGCAGATGTCGAAGAAATGGCACCCTGATAAGAATGCCGGGGACGACGAGGCTCATCACAAGTTTATAGAGATCGGTGAGGCATACGAGGTTTTGAGTGACTCAGAAAAGAGGGCCACGTACGACCGGTTTGGTGCGGACGCGCTGAAGAACGGCGGTGGCGGTGGTGGTGGGCATCCCGGTGGGTTCGGTGGCGGTGGGTTCCACGACCCGTTTGACCTGTTTAACCAGATGTTTGGCGACAGCCACCCTGGCGGACAGAACGTGAGGAAAGGTTCCAATCTCATCGTGAAGGATTCTGTCACTTTGAATGGGTTCTACCACGGGTTCTACGCGAACCTCACTCTCGATCTGAACGACGACTGTGAGCATTGTCACGGGTCAGGTGCGGAGGACAACCAGTTTGCGACTTGCGAGACCTGTCAGGGCCGCGGTGTGATAATCCAGGTGATCCAAATGGGGTTCATGACGCAACAGATCCAACAGGTGTGTGGCGCATGTCAAGGTAAGGGGAAGACAATCAAGCACGTCTGCAAAATTTGTCGTGGTGCAAGAGTCGTCAAGACGCCCAAGACTTTCGAAATCTCTGTCCCAGCAGGTGCTCAGAGAAACTATAATGTGGTCAAGAGTGGGCAAGCGGAGAAGGTACCCGATATGCAAAGCGGTGACCTCGTCTTCGTATTCGAGGAAAACTCCCACGAGAACTTAGGGTACCGCAGACGCGGTGACCACCTTTACAGAACGGAGGTACTGCATTGGAAGGAGGCGCTACTCGGTGGGTGGGAAAGACGCATTGCATTCTTCGACGACCAGAAACAGGTGGTTGTCAAAAGAGATAAGAACGTCGTCACTGCACCGGGCGAAATAGAAAGGGTGCCCAACTTGGGTATGCCCAAGTTGAACAGCAAGGGTAAGAGCACCAATGCGTACGGTGACTTGTTCATCGAGTACGTCATCGTGAGCCCAAAGGAGTTCCCCAGCGGCAAGGGCTCACCAGAAATTATCAGAGATGAGTTGTAAGACTGTGTAATTAGATAGAATCGATACATGCAAGAGAGAATTACAGTTGTAGAAAGAATCATGACCAATTGTATCAGGTTTTTGTATATAATCAACAACTGGAGATACGTCTTTCTTCGAGACCAAACTCACTGAAAAGAGTGAGGGTCCCGATCAATATGCCATGCACCGAGCGTTATATTAGCAATGTCCCCCCAGGAAAGATAGGGCACGTAGCGCACATCAATAACCTTACACGGCATCAAACCTAAAAGGAAAACTCTGGGCATAGAGGTATATAAACCCGCCCAGAGTGACGCCCATAAGAATACATGGCAAGTTTGTCTCCTGAGGAGAAACGCTGCGCGCCTAGCGATCTCCCTCAGGGGAAATGTACACACGAACGGTACACACAGACACCCACCAGGTTCCTCTTTCCAAGCTCCTCTTTATATACTCGACAACAGCGCAGTTGCGTGCACCCTCGTGCCAAACGACACAGAGCAGTGAAAACTTTTCACGGGCCCGACGACCCACATATAAAGGAGACGGAAGAGCCACTTCCCTTTTGCGATTCCCTCTCTCCCGTCTCGTTTTATCATTTGCAGGAGGAAAGAACACCAATACATATTAACTACCCTTCCGGATTACCAAGCTTAGACATTAAAAATATTCATAACCCTACATGTCAATTGAAGCACAAATGGCCGGAAGTAGATCAAAAGTAATTAAAGACTTGCCCTGATAATCCAGATGACGTCCTGTCGGTGGGGAGCAAAAGATAAAATCTTTTGCACCCACTGAACTACACGTCAACTTGGTTCGCTTGGGGCTGACATTTCCTACTCTCTTTCAAGAAAAAGCTTCGTACTCGATACCTTGGCCAACGTAGACAACGTAGCTTCACGGCTGACTGACTCACCGTCTTCATGACACTGTATACTCGTAGTAGTAGTAGTAGTAGTAGTAGTATGCTCTTCACTGTTAAAAACTGAAAAATTTTCGCAGTGAAAAATTTTTCAAACTGAAAAATTATATAATAAAATGACGTTCGAGAGCTTGCGATGAGATGAGATGAGATGAGATGGGGTGGGATCTGTCTGTCTCTGGGTGATAGCACGTCACACACACACACTTACACAACTGCGCGATGTCTGGTTCCGCCGACCCTGTTTCTGCCGCTTTCGACACCATCCTGGTGCTGGATTTTGGGTCCCAGTACTCGCATCTGATCACGAGAAGACTGAGAGAGTTCAATATTTACGCAGAGATGCTGCCCTGCACGCAGAAGATCTCTGAATTGGGGTGGACGCCCAAGGGTATCATCATGTCCGGTGGGCCGTACTCCGTGTACGCGGAGGATGCCCCACACGTCGACCACGACGTGTTCAAGCTGGGCGTCCCCATCCTGGGGATCTGCTACGGTATGCAAGAGCTTGCCTGGATCAACGGGAAGCAGGTGCACCGTGGGGAGAAAAGAGAGTACGGGCCCTCGAAGTTGCACGTCTTGGACAACACGAACCCGCTGTTTGAAGGAATCGACAACTCGACAGTGTGGATGTCCCATGGGGACAAATTGAACGGGTTGCCCACTGGGTTCAAAGTCATTGCCATTTCGGACAACTCCCCCTTTTGTGGGATCGTGCACGAGAGCGACCCTATCTACGGTATCCAGTTCCACCCAGAGGTCACGCATTCGACGATGGGGAAAGTCCTGTTGAAGAACTTCGCCGTTAACTTGTGCCACGCGGCACAGAACTGGACCATGGAGAACTTCATCGAGAAGGAGATCACCAGAATTAGAGAACTAGTCGGTCCCACTGCGGAGGTCATCGGTGCTGTTTCCGGTGGGGTCGATTCCACGGTCGCCTCCAAGCTGATGACTGAGGCCATCGGCGACAGGTTCCACGCCATCCTCGTGGACAACGGTGTCTTGAGATTGAACGAGGCTGCCACCGTTAAGAAGACCCTGGTCGATGGGCTTGGGATCAACCTGACTGTCATCGACGCCTCCGAGGAGTTCTTGACTAAGCTTAAGGGCGTCACGGACCCAGAGAAGAAGAGAAAGATCATCGGGAACACTTTCATCCACGTCTTTGAGAGAGAGGCTGAAAACATTAAGCCAAAGGACGGCCAAGAGATTCAATACCTGCTTCAAGGCACTCTGTACCCTGACGTCATAGAGTCCATCTCCTTCAAGGGTCCCTCGCAAACCATCAAGACTCACCACAACGTCGGTGGTCTGTTGGAAGACATGAAGTTGAAACTGATCGAACCATTGAGAGAACTGTTCAAGGATGAGGTCAGACACCTTGGTGAGCTGTTGGGGATCTCCCACGAGCTTGTCTGGAGACACCCATTCCCAGGTCCAGGTATCGCCATTAGAGTCCTCGGTGAAGTCACCAAGAGCCAGGTCGAGATCGCCAGAAAAGCCGACTACATCTACATCGAAGAGATCAGGAAGGCTGGTCTGTACGACAAGATCTCGCAAGCGTTTGCCTGCCTGCTACCGGTCAAGTCCGTCGGTGTCATGGGTGACCAAAGAACCTACGAGCAAGTCATCGCTTTGAGAGCCATCGAAACCACCGATTTCATGACCGCCGACTGGTACCCATTCGAGCACAGCTTCTTGAAGAACGTCGCTTCCAGAATCGTCAACGAGGTCGACGGTGTCGCTAGAGTCACCTACGATATCACCTCCAAGCCTCCAGCCACCGTCGAATGGGAATGATCGATCCAAGCATCTGCCCATTCCTCCCGCTAACATTTTATAAATTATTCTATATTATAAAATTCTCATCTGTACCCATAACATAACGCTTCTAAGAGCACAATTTCATCCTCTGGTGGGATTACAGTTGCTCTAAAACTAGGAAGAAAATTTGTCTGAGTGTAGTATTACCACTGTTGATCAGTTGGTCCTCCAGAACTGATAAACTTTCTGCATTTTTGAGTTCGATACTGCTGTACATCGAGGCGAAGAGAGACCACTGTCGCATAACCCAGAGTCATGACAATGTCCAAAGCAGAGCATGTCATTCTGTTGAAAAACAAGACGGAGCCCGTGGACAAGTACGAGTCGCTGGCGCCTGGTTTTGACTTCCACTCCGTCGATTTCCTCCCACTGATACGTCACGAAAACGTTCCTGACGAACTGCTCGTATTGCTGCATGACAGTAGTTCATTAAGAAACCTCCGTCATATTATTGTCACATCACAGCGGACAGTAGAGTGTCTCTACCACAGTGTGCTACCATATTTAACCCCAAGCGTCAAAAGAGAGTTTCTGAGGAAGAAAGTTTACACTGTCGGTCCCGCAACAGGCAATTTCTTGCGTGAGTGTGGATTCAGTGACGTTTGTGGGGATGAAGCCGGGAACGGGGGGAACTTAGCGGACATGCTGTTACAAACGTTGCCCGATTATGATGGCGAGATCTTGTTTCTTGTGGGGGTCATCAGAAGGGACATAATACGGAAAAAGTTAACCGCACAAGGGCTCAAAGTGAGAGAACTGGTCACATACCAGACCAGCGCACTAGAGCATAGTTTACCCCGGTTCTGCCGTTGTTTGAAAACAAGCTGTACAAATTGGGTCGTCATATTTAGTCCGCAAGGTACAGATGACATCGTAAATTACTTGAAGGAGGTCCAGAGCCAAGAAGCAGGTCCCGTCCTTAAAGTAGCATGCATAGGCCCCACCACGGAACAGTTTCTGCTCGATAACGGTGTAAAACCGTTGGTGGTGAGTACGAAACCGGAGCCTACATATTTATGGGAGTCGATTCGCCAGTACGATAATGGTGAACTTCATTGACACTTAATGGAACAGCTGTAAAATGGCATTGTATTGTGTATGTATATATATCTGTCTGTGCTTAGTTGTATTTAGGTAAGACTTGGACATAATGAAACAACATAGCAATTATGGTATTGGTGTGCTGGCTAGTTTCGGTCTCTTGCGGATACCAGCAAGTCCGCCCTCGAACCTCGATAGGATTATTGTGATCTGGTCCGTGGCTATAAGCTCATTGATTTTGATGGAGTTGACCACGGGTTTAGTCCTCAATTGCTTGTCTGGTGTGTAGCGCAACCTGGGGGGTAAAATCCAGTCGGACCTTCTGTTCGGGCTGTCCGTCTTGGGGACGAGCGATTCGTAAAGGTCTTTTATTTCCAGCTCTCCATCCTCCGTAGAATCAGATTTAGATGCAGAGGACCGTCTGGAGACCGGTTGGGGTTGTGATCCCGCCTCGGACCCACCGGCGTCCCCAGTAACTGTATTCTTGCTTGAAATCCTCGAAGATCTCCTGATATAGTTTGCGTCCGTGTTTGAAAGTGGATACAGAGGGCCAATAATACTTTCTGTAGAGATATCTGCGCGTATTTTGTCGAACTGCCCAGGGTTGACGACCGTTGTCGCATCTTGTTCGAAGAGGCTGTCCTTCTCCGGGTTGAGCTGCGGCTGTTCGATCGTGGGAAAATCTAATGCGTTGGACTCCGTTACACTATTGCTTGAGTCGCCCAACGATGCAGAACCTGCCCGGGAAGGTGCAGCGGTACTATAATCCGTGTCCTCTGGCCCCGCCGTCACCGGCGGAGTCTGTTCTTTCGTGCTGTCTCTTTTAATTCTCTCGTAGTATTTCCCCACTTGCCTTCTTCTAATTCGGTCGATGTCCACTCTCCCACTTTCCGACCTGCCCTTGCGGAAAGAGTGGATAATGAAGAAATCATGGTACGACTCGAACTCCTTTGGTTTGATCGTGGAGACCAAACCCTTGATATCTTCGCTGAGCGTGTCTCCATCCTTCAAAAGCTCTTTGATTCTGTCGATTTTTGAATCACCGGAACCAGCGACTGCCCCCAAATGAGCTGGCTTCCCAACTGCTGCCATTACACAGAGGCTATATAAAGCAAAAGTACGTGTATATATGACTATATGAGTATAGAATGTTGGCCAAATGCAGCAATTCCCTGCCCTAAATTTTGCCAAAACACAGATATGAATATGCACACCTTGTACTAGCACTGCAATAAGTAACTGTCCTGTCCGATAAGTCTCCTTTTCAAACCCGCTCACTTCCATGTACATGTATATATATAAATTTATTTTATTTATTCTGTTCCCAAATTTTTTAATGCCCTGTTTTGGGATGTGACATAAAATCGGCGACACGAACGAAGAGGAGTTTGAGTGACTGACGCGAGACGTCTGCTGGTGGCCGTGTCGTGGCGCATTGCTTGTGTTTATGTGTGTGTATTTGTATGTAGTTATTTTATTTGGCGGAGGAGCGAGAAGGTCCTGTTTATATTCCTCCAAAGGAATCCATCATCTGCAAAAGATCGTCGTCGAGGGCGGCGGGTTTAGTGTCATCTTGGATTGTGCCCCCCCGGGGTGTCCCGGTTTCTTTACCACCAGGGGGCTTGGTAATCTTTTGTACGTGCGTCAGCCAGTTGCACACTTTAGTGACAAACTGCTTCGAGTTGGGCACAAAATGACTCCCCGGGTGTATCAGCAGCGTGCGTTTGTCCTCCGGCCACGTATCGTACAGTCGCCGCACTCGTTCCTCTGAAACCACAGCATCCAGGCCGCCCTGCACGTGTAGTGAGGGTACCCACTCGCTGTTCGTGTCGTAGGATTGCTGGTAGGCGGCCGGTTCCAGCCTGAACCCGCTGAACGACACGAGGAATTGCAACGGTGGTTGTTCCTCTGGGGTCAACCCGAGAATCGCATTGATCCCCGTGGAGAGGTACCCAGCAAGTGCTGCCCCCTGGCTAAACCCAATAACCCCCTCGAAGGGTCCATTCTCCACCACGTAGTCGTGTAAGTACTTGATCGTCGCGTCTGGGACTGTGTACTGCTGCCCTGTCGTGGGAGTACCAGACTTGATCCACCACCCGTACACTGGCTCCCCCTCAGCATCTTTATCCACCTCTGCTTTATCATCGGACACCAGAGACCGTTTATCGACAAGCTCCGGCCCGCAAGGGTACCACAGTTCGTAGCCCATCTTTGCGAGACTTTTCCTCAACCCGCCGGTCTTCTGTCTGAAAATCTTGTCCGACTGCACGAACCCGTGCAGCATCAGCACCTTCCGCAGTCCAGACATCCCTCACAGCAGCACTGCAAGTGGCAATTGACGTGGCAATTGATGCTACAGAGTCACCTCATCGCCTCTTTAGAGGCACTTAAGTTCGAAATCATACCGCACTGAAATTTTTCACTTCTCGTCCAGTTGTCAGCAGTCGATGGGCCTGACGATACCTCTTGGATTCGGCCCTCTTGTGACCTCTTTCAGTTCCCTGTGATCCCCCTTCTTGGCAACTTGGAGGTGTCAGTGTTGTGTGTGAGTTGCGGATTTGTTTGGTCTCTTTTCGGTGGGTTAGAGACAGAAATTAGTGATATAGTCCAGGGTTTGCATTCTGCAGGTTGGATCCAGGCGAAGCTGTGTGTGCTATCGTAATATAGGGTCGTAACTAGGATCAGTTGCTAATAACTTACTTTGAGGATCCTCCCTGCTGTTGTTGTAATTGCAATTGGGGGTAATGTCTAGTTGTAAGCATATTGATCTGGTGTTGGCGGATGATCTGGAGAGGGATCGGTTTCTAGGCGAGTACGCTGCGGTCAAGCGGTTTGTGTTGCGGGCGAGTACCAGGGACAAGCTGCAATGTGGGATGACGTGCCACACGTGTAGGGAGGTGTGTCGCGGTGCGACTTTTATCTGCCTCTCGGGGGGTTGCACGTACGTCGGGTGTTGGAACGGCGGCCACTTCCAAGAACATACCCAGGGGGGCCACCGTCTTGGGGTCAACGCACAGAACGGACTCGTGTTCTGTTTCGAGTGTGTTGACTACGTTGCCGGTTGCGAGACGCTCGATATAGCCGGGGTGCCCTGGGACAGTGCGATGTCGAAACAAGTCTCGCTGCCAACGAGTCTCCGGAGGGATGGGCTGTACGGGCTGCTCAACCTCGGGTCTACGTGCTTTATGAGCAGTATCCTACAATCACTGATCCACAACACGTACATCCAGTATTGGTTTCTGAATAGCGGGCACGCGCGGCGCTGCGCACTGCGCGACCCGAGCAGTTGCATCTCGTGTGCATTGGATAGAATTATCAGCGAGTGTTATGGGTCGCTCAGCGAACGTAACGACCACGCAGGGTTCCTCTCACTGCTCACTTGCTCGTGGAAGATCAACCAGAACTTCGCTGGATACTCGCAGCAGGACGCTCACGAGTTCTTGCAGTTCCTGTTGAACCAGCTGCATTGCGACTACAAACGTGAGCGGCAAGTGGACGAGGACAAAGAGGTGAGATCTTCTTCCTCCCAGCTGTGCCACTGCATTGTGCATTCGTCGTTCCAGGGTACACTGCGAAGCTCGATAGTATGTCCCGAGTGCCAGGACGACTCGAAGACGATGTTGGACCCGTTCCTGGACTTGTCGCTAGACATCAAGGGACAGAGGACGCTGTACGACTGTCTGGACAGTTTCCACAGGCGCGAGCAACTCCACGACTTCGATTATCATTGTCCGCGGTGCCAGACTTCACGGGACCCAATCAAGCAACTGACGATCGAGCGGCTCGCGCCGACACTCGTGCTACAATTGAAACGGTTCGAGCACCTCACGAGCGGGCAGAATGTCAAGCTGAACGACCCGGTCCAGTTCCCCCTGCATCTTGACATGAGCCGGTACTGCACTGGTGGTGAACCCACGACAAGCATCGTGTACCGGCTCTCCGGGGTCGTGTCGCACAGCGGAACCGTCAACGAGGGCCACTACACCGCCGTGCTGCAGTTGAACTCCGGAGAGTGGTTCAAGTTCAACGACTCGATGATCTCGGTCGTGTCTGCAGAGGACGTGCTGCGGGAACAGGCGTACCTGCTGCTGTACACCGTGGAGCAAGTCGCCGCGACAGCGTAGTCGTGGCGAAGGAGAGGGGAAGAGTGGTGGTGAATGCATTCTATGTACACTGTTTGTAGTACATATTCATATAAGTGGATCGAACAAGACGTGGATCAATTGAAGAAGTCATCCTCGTCGTCCTCGTCGTCCTCGTCGCTGGGGGCCAACTCTCTAGAGTGTTTCCCTACAAAATTGAGTCTTCTGTGTGGCGTGGCACCGGTATCTTGATCCGTGTGGGCGCGTCTATCGTCTGATCCCGCAATAGCGCCGACTTGGACCATGAGTCTCTCGAGGTCTGCATCGGATGCGTCGTCACCGCCCAATTCGAGCAATGTCACGATGTTACGGAGCACTTTCCCCTCGTGGTACACGATGAGTGTTGGGCAGTTGCGGTCTGGGTACCCCTCCACTGCTTTGCTCGCCTCTATCTCTACGAACTTACAGTCCTTGAACCGCCCCGCTGCAGTGACGAACAAACGTTCCAGGATCCTACTCTGCAGGTTCCCCTGCAACGCAAGGTGCACGAACACGTACACTGGGCCCCCCTCTGCGGTGCCCATACTCGCCTGTGTGACTTGCTCGCTGTACTCTGGCTTGTTGCAATGGTACACCTCCCCAAAGACGCACTTGGCACGGTCCCTCTGCATCTGTGCAAACCGTTCCCTCCTGTACTGTTCAAAGAACTCGTCGTCGGAGTCGGCATCGAGTTCCCTCTGCTGCTGTTGCTGTTGTTTCTGCTTCGCGATGGCCTCGTCGATGGCCTCCTCGAGTTGGTCCTCGGCGGAGTGTTCTGGACGCTGCGGGATTACACCTTTCTCCCGCAGGATATCGTTCCACTCCGTGTCCTCGGACTCGTCCACTTGCACCTGGAACATGGGCTCGTTCATCCTTGCCGTGCTGTTCTCATGGTACTGCTACTCAATCGTCGATAACGTTTAAAGAATTGAATCTCTTCAACGTCTCGACACCCACTACACAGCAGAGCAAGACAGGAAGGTCAACGCGATGACGAGAGCTAGGGAGACAGGGTACACGAGCAATGAGGACGACAATGTTGTGCGGGTGTTCCTCGTTCGGCACGGCCAGACGGACCACAACGTGAAGAAGATCCTGCAGGGACACAGGGACATCCCACTGAACGTTGACGGAGTGAAGCAGTCGCACTCTCTCGGGGAGTACTTGCAGTCCCGTGGGGTCCACTTCGACCGGGTCTACTCCAGTGACTTGACACGGTGTCGTGAGACCACTGCGGAACTGCTGCTTCCCGTGGACGACGCACCAGCACCACCGGTGAAGTACGACGCAAGGCTCAGGGAGCGTGACATGGGGGTCATTGAAGGGATGCACCTCGCCGAGGCGGAACGGTACGCCGCTAAGCACGGCGGCGGGTCCTTCAGGGACTTTGGTGAACCCGCTGACCAGTTCATGGCCCGTCTACGTGCTGGACTCGAAGCTGCTGTAAAGGACGCCTCCGCTCATGGGTGCAAGAACGTCGCTGTGGTGAGCCACGGTGGGGCCATCCGTGGGTTACTCAAGTGGCTCGTACAGGGGGCCGGTGGTGGTGACTTGCAGCAAGTGATTGTGTTCAACACGAGCGTCACGGTCGTCGACTACACGAAACACGACGGCCAGTACACCGTGCGCACCGTGGGGAACACTGCACACTTGGGCGATGGAGAGTTTGTGGTCAGTGACTTGAAGCTCCGTTGAGCAGACGTGCTGCTGGTCAAGGGTACCGGTAGGGGTCCGCTTAGTCATCGACCCCCGCAGCGTCACCCGAACACGGTACGACCAGCCGTATATAAGGCGGAGGGTGTTCCCGTGATGTATCAGATGGAGATGGCCACCGGTTGGGTACCGCTTTGGATGGTCTATTCGATCTCTTCAGGGACCCAATTGGATACAGATGGCTGGTCAAAGTGGGTTTTGGAAGAGTGTGAGTGACGCTTGGAACGGTGTTCCAGTTGCAGGTGGTGACGATGGTAGTAGAAGTGGTGATGATGGTGGTAGCGGGGCGCCGCTGCCCGAGGTGGACTTCGATGCGGTGTGCCAGAGTGTGCGGGACGGGTCTGCTGTGATCGTGGACGTGAGGGAGCCCGCAGAGTATTCCGTCGTGAGCATTCCCGGGTCCCTCAACGTGCCCTACACATCGCACCCGGACGCGATGGCATTGCAACCACACGAGTTTGAGCAGATCCTGGGCGTCACGAAGCCACCAACGGAGGGGAGACGCCTGGTGTTCATGTGTGCCTCGGGGATGCGTGCCAATAGGGCCGCGAGAGTCGCCAAGAGTGCTGGGTACAGCGATGTGGCCGTGTACAAGGGGTCCATGAACGACTGGGTGTCCCGTGGAGGCAACAAGATGAAGTTGTAGAGCCGTGGGAAGGTGAACCTGGTGCCACACCGTCTCTTATGTACTGGGTCTCTCTGTTTAAATATATATAACAAGACGGATTGAAGTAACGACCACAAGCCACAGAGATTCATCTAGAGACACAAGCAGCTGTGCAAGCAATGTGGAGGTCCTGTGTGAGTGTTGGTCGTGCGGCCCTTGTGGGTCCCCACCGTCGGTGGTTGTTTCAGTCCAGGGCGGTCCTTGCCGCAAAAGTGTACACTTTCGAGGACGTGCGGCGGCTTGTTCAGCAACCTGCCCCGGGGAGGTTGCTCGTTGATGTGCGGGAGCCAGAGGAGGTCCAAGAGAATGCGCTGCCCGGTGCGGTGAACATCCCTTTGAAAAGTTCCCCCGGTGCGTTGGGTCTCTCTGCGGAGGAGTTCCGCGACGTGTTCCACTTCGATAAACCACCACTCGATAGCGAACTCGTGTTCCTTTGTGCTAGGGGGGTCAGGGCCCAGACTGCGGAGGAACTTGCTAGATCGTATGGGTACGAGCATACGGGTGTGTACCCTGGTTCCATCGCAGAGTGGATCAAGAGAGGCGGCGAGACCGTCAAGAAACAGACCAAAGCTTGATGAGGCAGACCTGTGATGCCACTTCCTGTAAATACGTAAGTACATGCAACAACTACTCAACTTCTAATACTACTTAGTACGTGGGGAATACTTATGGGACTTTGGCTGCCTAGACGTCGCCGGCGTGCCCTCCAATTCTCTAAACTCCCTGCCCAGCTGCTTCTTCCGCTTCCTGGCCATCGCCCGCTCACGTTGCTTCGCACCCATGTGCTCGTACTTCCACTTCTGCACGACCTTGCGCCGTTCGCTCTTCTTCAGGTGGAACCGCGTACGGTTCCCCTTGTTCATCTCGCCCTCGTACTCCCGCACGATCTTCTGCTCGAGGTCCCTGTTCTGCACGGACTGTAACCGCGACTTCATGCTCCGCAGTTGCTCCTCTGCGGCAGAGACGTCCCCCTCGCTGAGCAACCCACGACGCCTCGGGTCCCGCAGCAACTGTTCCAACTCTGATATCTCGCTCGCTCGGTACTCGTCCAAGAAGGCGTACCGCCGCCTCACAACGGCCTCATCCTCAACTCCACCGGTAGCTTTACTGAACCGAATGTCCTCATACAGCCCGCCGCCGCTCCCACCGCCTCCTGGGCCACTACTCGTCCGTACTCGCGGCGTCGAGGGCAACCCGGGGATCTCACGCACCCGCCGCACCCGCCGCTTCGACGAGTGCTCCCTCGGTGCGTGTTTGTGTCTGTGGGAGTCGTCCCTCTCGTCCTCCTCAAAGAACGCTTCGTCTTCAGACTCTGAACTGCTCTCCTCGCAATGCCCTTGTGTCTTCTTCTTATGGCCTTGTGTCTTCTTCTTGTGGTCTGTCCTCTCCCTCTGGTCGTCCCGCTCCATGATCTGCTCCGCACGCTTCAACGCCCCGAAGGACAGCGTACTCAGCTCGTCGTCGTCCTCGTGCACAGCCATCGACCGGGTGTTCTGCAGCTGCGATGAGATGCGATGCGATGCGATGAGTTGGTCACCGTCTGTAGTTTCTATTACTGTAAAATTTTACATAGTGACGAAGAGAGACCCACGGCGTTTGGGGCTACAACTCGTCGTGTACGGCTGGTCTCTTGGCCTTCGGGCGTCCCCTGTCCTTGGGTGCCTCCCTGAGTTTGTCCAGCCACCGTTGGCGGTCGCTCAGGGGCCCCTCCTGGGGCAAAATGCCGTCGAATTGGTCCCTGATGAACTGTGCAACGAGTGGTTTCGTCAGAGGTTGCGAGGCTGGGTACTCCACAACGGTATCTGTCTCCGGATGGAACGCAAGCAGTATGCTTGTCGTGTAGTTCGAGTCTTGTAACTGCGGAAGGATCTTGTTGTTTAGTTCTTCCACCGTGGCAGGGTACAATTGCGGGAACTCAGAGCTGCTGTTGCTGTTACTGGCAATCTGTTTCGTCCACCGACGGTTGTGCACAGCGTAGAAGTCAACTCTCTCGAGCCAATCGAGTGCCATCGCCTTGTACAGTGGTGGAGACTTCTCGTCTTTGGACAGAAGAAGAATGCAGGGCCGCATACGGTCCCTCAACACAGCACCAAACCGTTCCAAACGGCCAGCACGACGCACGTAGTTCTTCAACCGCGCCAGAACGTAGTTCACCATTGCACTGGACCGTCTTGCACCGTTATACACCTCGTGGACGTGCCGTGACAGCCGCGGGGTCTTGGCCCCGCTGTCTCCCGCGCGGTTCTCACTCGCGTTCCTCGCTAGTGGCACCCGTGGAGGCTTGAACAGCATCACCGTCGGGTACCCCTCGACGTTGTACTCCCTGCACAGTCCCCTGTTCTTGTTCAAGTCGCAATTGACAGCGGCGACCTGTGCGACCCCAGCAAGCCGCCGAGCGGCCTTCTCCACGGAGGGCTTCATCCGCTGACAGTGACCACACCAGGGCGCGTAGAACTCGACGAGTGAAGTGTAGTTCGACCCATGGACCACTTTATCGAAGTCCTTCGCCGTTAGTTCCACAACATCCCTCGCACCCTCGTAGAAACCAGTACCAACAACCACAGCACACAGAGCAGCAATAATACACCCCCACAGTCCGCGTAGCATCGCTTCGAACTCGTTAATGCGGTCCTCCACAGTCCCTTCAGTGGATCTCGGTGTAGTGGCAAGTGGCGTTTAAAGAAGAAGAAGATATCAACAACAAGAACTGCTACTACTACTACAAGAATAGGAGCGCAACAGGCAGGTTTGATGGCGGCTGTGCAGGCTTTCTACGCGTTCTACACTCTGTATGAGAGCTTGAATGGTGGTGTTGGTGACTTGGGTCCGTTCTCTGGGTTGGAGGATGTCGCCAGGAGGGTGTACCTTGAGGAAGGGGCCCTAGCGGTATCCGATACGCAGCGGGTATCCCTCTTCATCACTTGGAAGAAGCGGGAACGTCTCAGAGGTTGTATTGGGACGTTTGGGAGGTTGCCGGCGGCTCGGGCAGTCCAGAGGTACGCTTTAGTGTCCGCCTTGGAGGACTCGAGATTCCCGCCCATCCAGCTCAGGGAACTACCAGAGTTACACTGTACTTGCAACATCCTAGACAACTTCACTATAATCTACAGCAAGCAGCAGGACAGTACAGGGGGTCCCCAGGATATATTCGACTGGGATGTAGGGACACACGGTGTGGAACTCAAGTTCAGGGACCCTTGGTCGCACACGCTCCGCAGCGCAACGTTCCTCCCAGAGGTCATGCTCGAGCAGCATTGGGACAAGCGTGCCACTTTCGAGAACCTCGTACAGAAGGCAGGGTGCAGTGACGGGGCTGCCCAGCACATTGTGGACCACTACGAGAAGTACTTCGTCGAAGTCATCCGCTATGAGGGCTACGCCACAGAGATCGCGTACCCGGAGTTCATGCGCAAGTGGAGCAACGCCCTCCCAACAGACTGACCAAGACACCAGACCACTTGGTTGTGGCTCTTCGTCAGCGCTGTATTAAACATTGAATTTGAACACAGTCTCGAAGGGTCCCACGAGGATAAGACTAAACAAAGAGGCAACAAGGTGAGACACATGGCGAGTACACAGGGTACGCCGGGCCGCAGTGGCGGGAGACGCGCGGGGGGCAGGCAGTCCGTATCGTCCAATTGGACGGCTGGGACAGGAGCCACGCTCACCTCAGGGTTGCTTCTCGATCAGAACAGTTCGGAACCGTACGCTGGGGCGTCCTTTGAGGCAGTGCCGAGCTCTATCGTGTCGTTTCATCACCCGCACTCTATCCAGTCTAGTGGGTACCTTACGGGGGCCGGGGTAGGGGCTGCTGATCAGTCGCACTCGCACTCGCAATCACAATCCCCGTCACAACCACTGATCGAACGACCAGGACTCGCTGGGCCCTCACAAAGACGATCCTCCTCTAGAAGCTCATCCCGTGTCCCGCAGTTCAGGTTCTTCACGGACAAGCAGATCAGCGACGCAGAGGGTGCAGCGACGCTTGAACACACGGACTACAACACCCATTGGGAGGACCGGCCAGCGTACGAAACGGAACGTTTGTTTGGGGTCAACAGTAGCAGCAGAGGTAGCAGTGCATTTGCGTCCCGTAGGTCATCCCTCTCTCGAATCGGTTCTTATGGGTCCTACGGGTCCCATGGATCTCTGGGGGCAGACAGTTATTTGGGCCACCCGCTCACAAGGCACGCAAGAAGAAGTGAGTCTGTGTCAGGTGCTGGTGCTGGTGCTGGTGATGACGTACATTCCAACGCCATTTACCAAACCCGCTCCACGGACTCCTCCGCAAGTCTCTCCAGATACACGATCACGGACAGGATCCCGAGCGAGATCGAGGACCAGGACAGCGGGATCCTAGACGAGACGTCTTCGGGCCGCAGTAGGTCACAGTCCACCGCCAGTGGGTCATCGCGTGACAACGAGGAGGACAACAACGGACACGACGACAATCACAGCCACTACAAGAAGGGCGCGTACCACAACGAGTTCTTGAAAGCAGAGTACCATGAGAAATTCTACGCCAAGTATGCCGCTACACAAACTTTCCAACGGTTCTATATCACCGAGGAGGACATCGTCATCGGGATCGCTGGGTACAGGAACGGGAGGTTGCGTGTCTGGCTATACAACCTCCTGTGCTGGTTCACACTAGGGGTAGCGTATGTCGTGTTCAAGTGGTTCCCAGCCCGTAAAGTGAAACTAGTAGGGGTTAGGTGCCCCTTGGGGAAGGCAGAGTGGGTCGTGATCGAAAACGAGTTCGGTGAGTTCATCGTAGAACAAGTCGACAGGAGATGGTACAACAGACCATTGAGCACGGTGCTCATACTTGAAAAATCCGAGCAGGGAGGAGGCGACGGCGTCGGAAACGACGCTCAATCCCTCGATAACACAACGCACCACCACTCAAACGACGCAAACCCAAACATGCCCATCCTCGTCTCCTTCCAGTACAGGTATATCACGTTCATCTACTCCCCACTCGAGGATATCTTCAGAACCAATAACAACTGGGCAGACCTCGACTGGCTCAACTTGAACCACGTGCAGCGCGGACTCCCCAGCGTGATCCAGGAGGACAGAATCATAGCGTTCGACAAAAACCAGATTAACTTGAAGGTAAAAACAACTTCGGAGATTCTCTTCAACGAGGTGCTCCACCCGTTCTACGTGTTCCAAATCTTTTCCATTATTCTGTGGAGCTTGGACGAATACTACTACTATGCGGCATGCATCTTCCTCATCTCCGTGCTCTCCATCTCGGAGACACTGATAGAAACGAAGAAGACGTCTCAAAACCTCTCCGAAATGTCTCACTTCAACTGCGAGGTGCGTGTCTTTAGAGATGAGTTCTGGACAAACGTGAACTCGAGCGAATTAGTTCCGGGGGACATTTACGAAGTTTCAGACCCAGCACTCACAGTCCTACCGTGTGACTGTATCCTACTGACCGGGGACTGTATCGTAAACGAGTCCATGCTCACGGGTGAATCTGTCCCAGTCCCGAAGGCCCCAGCTACAGAGGACACCATGTTCCAACTCCTGGAAGATTTCCAAAACACGCAAATATCAAGCTTCGTCTCCAAGTCTTTCCTATTCAACGGTACAAAAATCATTAGAGCAAGGTACCCTCCGGGCCACTCCGCTGCTCTCGCCATGGTCGTGCGAACCGGGTTTTCCACAACAAAGGGCTCCCTCGTACGGTCAATGGTCTTCCCGAAACCAACAGGATTTAAGTTTTATAGCGACTCATTCAAGTACATTGGTGTCATGGCCATCGTTGCCATGCTTGGGTTCTCTTTAAGCTGCATCAGGTTTGTGAAAATCGGCTTGGATAAAAGGACAATGATCTTGAGAGCTCTGGATATAATAACTGTTGTCGTACCGCCAGCGTTGCCAGCAACTCTGACTGTGGGGACAAGCTTCGCCCTGAGCAGATTGAAACGTAAAGGAATATTCTGTATTTCACCAACGAGAGTCAACATTGGTGGGAAAATCGACGTTATGTGTTTCGACAAAACGGGGACATTGACAGAGGATGGGTTGGACGTCCTGGGTGTGCACCTTTCCGAACCGGGACAACACGGGTTCAAATTTGGCACCTTGAAATCCGATAGTGTCGACCTCTTTGACAAGTTCTCCTTGAACGACTGTAGCTCGCCGCTGGATGTAAAGTCCAAAAACCTTTTGATGTCGCTTTTGACATGCCACTCTTTGCGGCTCGTTGATGGTGAGTTAATAGGTGATCCGTTGGACTTCAAAATGTTCCAATTTACAGGTTGGTCATTCGAGGAGGACTTTCAAAAACAGAAATTCCATTCATTGTATGAGGAAAGACACGAGGGCGTCATGTTCCCGGAGAACAATGACATCATACCCGCTGTGGTTCATCCCAATTCAGACGACCCGGAAAACAAGTTTATTGATAACGACCCGCACAATTTCCTGGGGATCATCAGAAGCTTCGACTTTCTGTCCGAACTGAGAAGAATGAGTGTTATTGTGAAACTTAGCTCCGATGACATATACTGGGCGTTCACAAAAGGGGCTCCAGAGGTTATATCTGAGATCTGTAACAAGAACACTTTACCATCGGACTACAACGAGATCTTGGACCACTACACACATTCCGGGAACAGAGTCATCGCCTGTGCCGGCAAGATCTTGCCAAAACACACCTGGCTTTACTCTCAGAAAGTCAGTAGAGAGGAGGTTGAATGCAATATGGAATTCCTCGGTTTTATCATTTTTGAGAACAAACTGAAGGAGGCGACGACCCCTACATTGAAGGTCTTGCAAGATGCGAGTATCAGAACGATTATGTGTACAGGGGATAACGTCTTGACTGCTATCTCTGTTGGCAGAGAGTGTGGTTTGGTCAAGGAGCCGAAAGTTTACGTGCCGTACTTGAATAATCCGGATGGAGAATTTCTCGTGTGGAGAGATGTTGACAACTACGAGGATATCCTGGATGTTGCCACGTTACAACCGGTTAGTCAGGAAACAACTACAGATTATACTCTGGCTGTGACTGGGGAAGTGTTCAGAATACTCTTTGCCTCAGAAAACAATATACCGGAGGATTACATCAACGAGATTTTGCTCAAGACGTCTGTGTACGCAAGGATGTCACCGGATGAGAAGCATGAGCTGATGGAGCAGTTGCAAAAAATTGACTACACCGTCGGGTTCTGTGGTGATGGTGCTAACGACTGTGGTGCTTTAAAAGCTGCCGACGTGGGTATTTCTTTGTCTGAGGCAGAGGCTTCTGTTGCTGCACCATTCACCTCGAAAGTGTTCGATATACGTTGTGTTCTTGACGTTATTAAAGAGGGGAGAGCATCGCTGGTCACTTCTTTTGCCTGTTTCCAGTACATGAGCTTGTACTCTGCGATCCAATTCATTACAATTACGATCTTATACAGCCGTGGATCCAATCTGGGTGATTTCCAGTTCCTATACATCGACTTATTCCTTATTGTTCCAATCGCGATATTCATGTCGTGGTCTAAACCATTTGACAAACTTGCGAAGAAGAGACCCTCCGCGAATCTTGTTTCGTTAAAGATCCTGCTCCCCATGATGCTAAGTTTCGTGATCATTCTTCTATTCCAGGTGATTCCGTGGCTCTATGTCCAAGAGGAACCGTGGTATGTGAAACCTGTTGTCGGTGGGGATGACGCGGTGCAATCCTCGGATAACACAGTTCTTTTCTACGTCTCTAACTTCCAATACATTTTAACCGCCGTCATTCTCTCTGTGGGCCCGCCGTATAGGGAACCCATGTCTAAGAATTTCGGGTTTATCATCGATATCTTAGTATCGTTGCTGGCCAGCACGTTGTTGATGTTTGTGGATCTGACTTCCGGTCTGGGAAAGCTTTTCCAATTGACGTTTATCTCTGGTGGGTTTAAGACATTTATTGTTGTGTGGGCGATTGTGAATTACTTCGTGCAAGCTTACATCCCGGGCACGGTCAAGACGTACTTCAAGAAGCGGAGAAGCAGTAAGAAGTATAAGAATATTTTGAGGGAGAGAAACACCCTTCAGACGGCGTGAGATCGTCATATTTAATTTGGTATACGATTGTACAGTATCTAATTGTGTCATATCGAATTCGATGCGTTTCTCATCGATAAGAAGCAGTTCCACAGTACACCGACTGATGAACTGAAGGGGACTTGAAAGTGTTTCGGCATGATTGAGAAATTGATGATCTGAGCCAACGGCCACACTAGTAAGTTGCACCCTAAAGTCGAGATGTAAAGTTTTTGGATTTTGATCTTCATCGTGTGGGCGTTACCTCCCTCCATGAGGTAGTTGGAGTAAGTGAAGAAGAAGTACAAAAATAAGGGCGAGTACAGCAGTTGATCGCATAACACCCGCTCAAAGACCTGTACCATGGATGGGTCCTCTGTGAAATAAAAGTTCAAAAACTTGTACCAGGGGACTTGGAAGTTGGCCACAAAGGCCCCCCAGCCCATGAACCAGAGCCACCTTGGGAACTCGAAGATGACTGTGTTCTCGTTGTCTGGACTACTGGTTCGTGGGAGATCCTCCGTGGATGATACAGGTGTGATTCCGTACTCGTTGAACACGGAGAAAGTGTCGCTGTCGTCGTACGAAAGTTCTTGCGGCCCCTCTGAGTTCGAGAATGTCCGCAGCAACTGATTACTTGTATCGCTGACAAACTGAGGTACTGGATCTATAACGTGTGAATGGAAGCAAGTGATGCATTGAGCTATAATATCAGAGATCCCAAAGAGCAACACATTGGTGCAGGCTGTAGCCACAAGCCTTGTTTTCTGGTACAGATCTCGATATACCCTCATGAAAAGCAGAAGAAGCAACCCCCACAATGCCAGTAACCCCCAATGCAGTACAGTGATTTTATACGCTTTAGAGTTCAGCACTTTAACCTCGTACGCGCGAACTCTCTCCCCTATTCGCATCAACCTCTTCCTGATAGACCCCGCCTCGTCGTAACCGCCCAGAGAGATGGGCCCAGTCAACCCCACATCAGTTTCAGCACCATGGGAATACGGTATCGATACATTCTGCTGGCTGCCGGACAACCCTACCATCGACACCTGTATTGTAGTGTGCAAACGTACAAGACCGTAGAGGGAGGACCCTCATCCCATCCTCCTCAAACATCAAATGACGTCTTTTCGCTTCTGAACAAGTGACTGTTTCTTAAATTAAACATCCGTACAATTTTTTATTTTTTATTTTTTTAAAACCATATTGAAAATATTTCCAGAACAGGTAATTTGTGAATTTGAACGGGGAAAAGCAAATTCTGGCGCAGCGTAGGCGGGAACTTAGGCGGGACGTGGGCAGAGACCCCGAGTGTGATCCCGCCCGGGCCCGTCTGGAATCCCGCCGAGTGCTTCCCGTTGAACGGGAGTTTCCGCCTGGAACTCTGCCTACGCTGTCCCCGCTGTCCAGGCTGGAAAAAAATGAGAGTGAGTTGTGGAACTTCTCTCGATGTTTCTGGCTGCTGGGGCTTCCCGTTTGCATCGTACAGGTTGCAATTGGTTGATTGGCGGTTGCAGTTGATTGTATATTTGATTTGGAGGTATTATTTGAAGGAATCTTCTCCGGCTACAAGCACACACAAACACAAACACATACACACACCGAGCCAAGATGTTGATGCCAAAGGAAGATAGAACTCTGATCCACAGATACTTGTTTCAAGGTATGTTATTTTTGAGATGAAATGAATATGAGAGGGAGTAGTGCGGTGAAAACGTCAGTGGGTCAATGCATCCCTGTCGATGGTTTGTTTTATGCATAGGTGGCTGCGAGTCTTGTTTATGAGGGAGTGACAAGCTGGCTGCTCCTCTGTCAATGCAATACAGTGGTTATCCGGGAGTTTTAGGGTGCAAGAGAGAGCCAAATCCAATAGTGCTTTCTTCGTTCTCTTCTCTCTTTTAACACACCGAATGCTTTGAATTGTTTGAGTCACCTCAACACTCTACACGCTACGATCATACCTCTCCCCTGGGAAGGGAAATGTCAACTTTTACTTTCAAATTACTAACAAACCTCTTCTTGTTTCTTTCAATGCTCTTACGTGGTGGTACTACGAGCAGTGTTACAAACATCCTATTTCCTTTTCTAAACAGAAGGTGTTGTCGTCGCAAAGAAGGACTTCAACCAGCCAAAGCATGAAGAAATTGACACCAAGAACTTGTACGTCATCAAGGCTCTACAGTCCTTGACCTCCAAGGGTTACGTCAAGACTCAGTTCTCTTGGCAATACTACTACTACACCTTGACCGAGGAAGGTGTGGAATACTTGAGAGACTACTTGCACTTGCCTGAACACATCGTCCCAGGTACCTACATCCAAGACAGATCTCAAAACCAAAGACCTCAAAGAAGATACTAGGCGGTGTCTCCTTTCTTACGAGGCAGCAACACGATATCAGGCCTATCTGGACCGACCAAGCTACTCTTAACCATTGTCAAATAGTAAGGTTTACAATCAATCAAACAACCAACCAAAATGCAAAAACTATTATACTATATATGTAAGCTTCACATATTCTAATCATTATGTATCTTCCATTAATCCAATTCATTAAAAGTATACCCGAAGAACAATCCATCAAACACGTTTACTGATGGGCGATGGGGCGATGTCAGGATCGAAAATTTTTTGTTAGTTAAAAGTGCATCCATTGATGGGGGGGGACAGCATTACTGGGCGCGGTTGTTAATACACATGTGGAACCATGTCTGAACGCGTGCAGTACGATGTCGAACTGTGCGATGGGAACAGTGTACCCGAGTCAGAACTCCCAGCTGGGGGGAAAGATTTCAGGGAATTTGTACCGATGGTCGATGCGGTATTACAGTCCAACGTGGATTCCCCTGCGGAACAGGTAGATTTCGAACAAGTGAAGACTCAATTGGAGGAAGTGTTTGTTTATAACCTGGACCCTTATAGGAAGGAGCTGTTTTCCATCATTGAGCAGCGTTTACAGTTGCTAAGGGATAGCGAAATCGATGATACGACAGCGGCAGACTCGTTCAATGTCCGCCAGGCGTTTCTAGGAAAGGTGACCCGCGAGAACATCGAGAACAAGATACATAAGCCCTCGAAGAAATCCAGGAAGATCAAATCCAGGAGGTCAAGACACAACGAGCTGGGCAAGTTCCTACGAGATCACCTTGGCGTGGAGCAGATAGAGAGCGGTATCGTGGAGGATCGCGTACGAGATTACGTTAACAGAAGCAATTTGAGAAACGCTACGAACAGTGACGAGATCATCTGCGATGCAAGGATGCAGCCGCTGTTCGGAGAGAGGATCACAGAATCAGGTTTGAATGCCGAGTTGAAGCAATTCGTCTCACAGATGAAGCAAAGGCTGGATCATCCAGTCGGAGCAAACGCATCATTAATGAGCATAGAACTCTTTTCATCGTCGCAAGAGGATAACCACATCATGGACTCTGAGAATGACACGTCTACACCGAGTTCGGCAGCATCGGACACGTCCGCGTCAGAAACGGAGGATCCCGCATGGCCGACAGCACCAGCCTCTGAAGACCGCGAAGATACGGTAGTGCTGACGGTTCGCGGTGATCGCAGCAGCGGAAGCCCACATTCGGACCTCGATTCCGCGTCGGAATCAGATTGAAATAGCTCACTACCTGTTCTCATACTTGTGTCATGCTGTTAATTGTCGTTGTTATTTTTCTATTGAGAATTTAAGCAGAAAAGTGGCAGCTACTGCCATTAGAGGCAGACTTAGCCACTGACAGCAGATCAAATCGGGATACGGCAGACCGATCAGGTGTTCTTGTGTGCACTTCGATGTCTGGTTGCTGTGCAGGGAGTATTCTACGAGAATAAATGAATCGAATCTCATCCTTAAAATCTGGGGATGCCTCTGACGAGTCCTTAGGGAGTCTCTCGATATCAGAGTACAGTCCAAAGGTCGAACTTGAGAGTGTATACCTCTACACTTTACGACTCCTTGTCCTCGAATACATCAATAAACCTCAGTTTAAACAAAATGACCGCAACCGTCAGTCCCCTCCTACGCCTCCGTCATCGTCGTCGTCGTCATCGTCGTATTCTTCCCTACACTCATCTCGCTGGTCTTTATCTTCATCACCACTGGAAGATAGCGGGAGGTCCGTCTCACTTGGTCTGGGGAAGTCATTGTTTAGCAATGGACAGTTCTCGAGAAGCACAAATAAAACTAATTATTCCGAACACATTAGGATCATGACCACTTTGAAACAGCGCCTCGCTACGTACCTATATGATGTGACAATAGGTAGGAAAAAAGTGACAAATGCAACCTTTAGACGATGTCTACTAAAATTCAATAACGACACGTTCATGAACTCCAGTCTGTCCACTACGCTAGAAAATATGTCTAACGTCGAAGAGCTGATTGTTTATTTCACTAAATCCGCCAACAACGAGTTGAGCAAAGTGGTTGTAGGAGACATTCAAAAAGAGCTTTTCAAACAGGTATCGAAATTTGTTGGTCTATTGCAATCGTTGCTACCAACCAATACGCCTGCGTCCTTTATCAACAAATTGACGGCTTGCGCTGATAGAATGAAACCTACAAAACCCTCTTTGAAGCAGAAACTGTTCTCTAACGAAAAGAGGCGGAGCGCAACACCAGTAATGTACGAAACCTCGGATTCATCGTCAATGTCTGCTGTACGGAAACCAGTAGCTGCACTTCATGTTGCACCCAGCTTTAAACTGGATGATATTCCTTATTCCAATTATTTCTCCGAAATATTTAACACCGATTCTATCAAGGTACAGCAGGACGTCATTAAAGTGATGAAGGAGTCGACGAACTTCACATTCTCTAGAGAACTCGATGAATATAGCTTTCAACTCCAGTCTGATGGAGGGTTTCTCTTTCTTTCTGATTTCAGAACGGAAGAAGAATACAATTCGTGGAAGATCCTTGAAACGAAAGAGATCGAATTGCTTAAGAACGAATTTAGAACAATTGGGAGGGCTCCTAGCGTTCCAAACAGTAAGAACCTTATAATGCCGTCCGATCCTCGCTCTACATTTGTTATGCTCATGAATCTGATTATAAAGAAAGAATGCAGCACCAATATGAGCTCTATGGAATTCACACCAGGCGCATTATATTTCATGAACACCGCAGCTAGATACTGGAGAGTCGATTTTCCCTCAACTCTCGCGGCACTGTTTTACACGGCATCTAACATCAGCGTCTTACATAGTGAAGAAATAAATCTGGCATTGACAGAGGGCTTGTTTACTTTCATCAAAAGCACGATTTTACATTCAGATGCTATTGTGGATACCAGAGATTGGAACGAAATGGACAGAAGACAATGGAACGCTAACCTGTTTTATACTTCGGAGCAGTGCGTGAACTCTTTGGATAACCTGCTCACGGGACTGTACGCCACGACTAAGCCGAAGTTTTCTCCAATTCTGGTTTTCTATTTCGAATATGTATCAGCGGATCCCAGTTTTCAAGAACATCTGCCTACTATAGAAAAGCGCATTGTTAAGAGGTTGCGAAGAACAATATTCAAGACCAGTGAAAAATATTACAAGTCACTAATTATGGAACTGCCAAAGGATGAAACGTTGGAATTTAAACATATACAAAACATTGCTGAACTGATCGTTAGGCAACTGAACACCATTCAAAAGCGGTACACGAAGCCTCTACTGGATAAAGTGAATATCTCATTTGAATGCGCTACAATGCTGACCACAGCAATGGCCATCGATGGACCAAATATGATTAAAAAGATTGAGAGAGTACTTGAATCCAAAAAGAAGGATGTCCCTCCAGTCGATGCATTGGAACTATACAGTACATTCAGGGAGCTGAGAGACATATATCGGCAAGTTCAACTTAAAGAGAAATTTCCCTTCAATTTGGAAAGAGCATTTGGAAAATACTTAAAGCGGTTTGCCAAAAATATAGCTCTAAAGATTTCGGAAGTGTTTCGTAATTCAATTAAAACTGAAACCTGGGAAAAAATCAATGACGATGTACGGTATAGTAAGTCGGTACTGGACATTTTCAAGATGGCAAATGAGTCTTTAAATATATTCAAAAGCTTTGATTGGGATATCAATTATCGCTTCGCGGAAGCTGTGGTCATTGTCTTGAAAGCGTTTTCTGATGGAATACAATTATACTGTGATATGGCTGTAAAGCTTGTGCAGAAGAGTTTGAGGTACAGTTCAGCTAGCTCCTACGGTTTTGAAGATCGAGGTTCGAGCACAAATGAGAGTGAGAAAAGGAAAAGTAAATGGGATTTTCATGAAATGAAAAAGGCGGTCAGATCTTCATCCAGTTCAGCCATTCCGCAACCTTATAAATACAAGACCGAAACCTGTGTTATATTGAACGATGTGGATACAATGATAGCCCATTTGGAAGAACTCGAGAATATTGTCGATTTTTCTGAACTGTCCAAAGTTATAACTGAACATAATGCAGTAAAGCAGAAAACTACTGGAGAAACCTTAAAGGATGGGGTGTATCAGCTCTATACTATCAGAATAAAGAGTGCAAGCGACATTAAAGGTTACGGGTCAAATGGTTTATCGAACAGCTCTGTATCGCTAATTAATAGTAGAGAGAAGAGTGAGATCGGGGAGACGAAAGTTGTACCGAAATCAAATAATCCAGAATGGGACGAAGAATTTGAACTTCAATTGAAACGTGATGAGAAATGTACACTGCTGCTAAATGTTTGGCATCACCCTACTGGAAACTTTATGTCGCTGACTGGAGCCGATCTGTGTGGGCGAGTATCTTTGGTACTCGACCCTAAAGAGTTTGCTGATGACGGCTTTCCAAATCCAAAGACGTTGATCTTAGATACTCGTGGTGAACTCAACATGGAAATAGCGCTAGAGACAGAAAGAATGGATCCACTATTTTGCATCGGTAGATCCTATAGGACCCTATCAAGAGCGAGAGATAAGATCTTAGAACTTGTAGTCAACAAATTTACCCCATTTGTTAGTTTCGTTTTCTCTCGTGAAGTTTTGAAGAGTATTTGTGGGGGGCATGGCACTAGGAAACCAAGTGACGAAGAAATATATGATGCTATTGTCCCACTTTTCGACTATTTAAATGCAAACCTAAACGTTTTGGGGCAGGAACTTTCTCATGGCCTGTTGTTCATGGTGATGTTGAAAGGATGGCTATTCATTATAAAGGCTGCAGATATCATGTTATTACCCCAAGTGGATATAGCTAAGCATCGGCTTGCAAACGCAAGAAAATCCTTGTGGAGTATAGGAAGTTCAAATTCAGTTTCTGGGTATGGGAGAGCACTTACCGAATACGAAATAGATTGTATTTTCAAGTGGTTGGATGCATTGTGTGTTGACTTTTTCTACAACCAAGGAGAGGGTCCCCCCTTGAAAGCCTTGCAAAATACCGAATATCAAACATTACTCTTAATCCCTTCTTTTTACAAGAAAAGCGCTTTAGAGCTAAAAAGCGAAGTTAAGCGCTTAAATCCACTGTATTTTCAAAATATTGCAGAACTGACAAGCGGTAGTAACGTAGCCGTCAGTAGGAGGTTCACCACAGTAGAGCGGAGAAAAACTATAATGGGAAACTCTTCGAAGGGTAAGAGAAAACAGCTACAGGAGGAACTTCAGAAAGCTGACACTGATTCTCTACAACAATCGTTATCGACTCTAAACATAATTTTGAGGGTATTGATCACAAAGGGGGAGACAGATTACGTTTACAGACAACTACATGAAAGGAAGCAGAAGATGAAACGGATCAACGTAGCAAGTTCGGCTGATAAAGTTTCAAAGGGACAGAAAATTAACTATAGAAGTTGATACATACCTCTATAGAAGCATTATAATCCTGCATGTTCAACACCGTTTATTTTCTATGCAAATAAATAAGCTGAACGGAAGCAAAAGTTTACTGGCTCTATGCTCCCAAAAATATATAAGGTAGCTCTGTGTTTGATAAGATCTTCCAAGTAATATATATGTGAGCTGTTCTGTATCTATTCGAACTTTCAGCAACGACATAATGATGATAATAGTTACACTTTACGTAAATTTAAATACCTACGTGTTATTCGATGAGGTACGTTGGTTTTATATTTAGACTTTGTTTACCTTTGGTTGAAATATTGAATGATGTTGGGAACAGATTTTTTCACGGATTATTAAGGATTATTGAGTTAAGGTACATGACAGAAGCGATCATCGAACCATATACTTATATATTAAGTATACACCAGAAGTCATACCTGAACTAAAACATCTCTTTACTCTACTACAATGAATAGCCACGGCGAACAAGACCCTATTCAACAAATACACAATATTAGAGTCTTTACACACTTTACTCCATCACAACCTGCTTTAGCTCTTACAGGTTGGCATTAACTTTATTTTTTAAGATTATGAACAGGATTACAAACAGAGATAAACATAAATATATTACATCAACTCTGGTAACACCTTTCTAACATCGCAGTAGAGTTTGTTAAAAGTGTGTTGAATAGGGTCTTGTTCGCCGTGGCTATTCATTGTAGTAGAGTAAAGAGATGTTTTAGTTCAGGTATGACTTCTGGTATATACTTAATATATAAGTATATGGTTCGATGATCTCTTCTATATTGTAACAGATAGAAGGATCAATTCATTCGAGGTAGTTAGGCTTTATATATGTGAAAGTTTGCTCAGAGTCAATGGTGTGGCTCTTCACTTTCTCACTGTGGTGGATACTTCCACACTTGTGGCATCGTTATTTGTCTCGTTAACATTTGTGTCTTTTATCAAGTGTGTGTCCTGTTTATGCCTATGATGATATCTTATCACCCTTATCATATTCATTTTCTATATCCAGCAGTATTTAGGCCGTATACGTAAGTATGTAGTTATATCAGTTGTGCTAGCTTGTCTAAGACTGGTTTCTTCGTTGAGTCCTGGATTCAGAGACGGTCTTGAAAGATGTCGGTGCAGATACCTTGCGGTTTATATAGGATCCGGATAGCGGGCCATCCGCATGTCTCGAGTTCGTATACTCAGATGTCGGGTTTAAGATAGTTCACAGTACTGTATTAGATAGGGTAACGGGTCATGAGTCCGTTCCCAAAGGGAGTTCCCAATTTATCCTCACAGAAAATCACGGTTCTTAATTTTAACAAGTTTAAACACCTAATTCTTTCAAGGTTTGCTGAAACCCCGCTAAGTCAAGTTTTAATATAACTTCAGTGACTAGAAAATCACTATCTTTAAGTCTTCAGAATTTTCGGCTTCTTTACCCATTTATATTACGCCATATAATATAGATTGAACAATCTTGTCAATACATTGCAAATTTCAACGTACAGTATAATAACATTCACAGAGATGACACCTAGTTGTGAGGCTTCCAAAAACAATTCAAGACTCATACTGATCAATTGACTTCCTTTCACTTTTCAACTTACATAAAATTGGTCATGGTAAGAATTTAGAGAGGGGAACTTATTGAGTAGATAGAGATCTACCCTTAAAGAGATATCTTGCAAGGCGACAACCTGTCTGGTTCAGATTATTTGAAGCTGCTACCAATTACACTAGGGAAAGACAATCTCAACACTTCAATCTTTGGGGGTTGGATTTACAATTGAAACGAATACTGCAAGTATAAAACGCGTCAGAGATGACAAAAGACTAAATGCAAAAGAACTCTGAGTGATAATGCAGACGCAAAGTCCACAAAACGGGCGTCCACCCTCAAGCCAGAGCTGCTTTTAACCAACATCAATCTTGGAAAACAGTTCCCTTTCTCACGAGCGGCGCTAGGCCATTGCAAGACTAGATCGGCTAAGGGCATCTACAACAATCGGAACACCGGTTTACCTTGACTTTGATTTTCCCCGCGTAAAATGCGCAAGTAACACATAATTTTTCTTGCAAAGATCGAGTGTTCTAACTTCTTCAAGAGTCGAGGAAGCCATATAGTGTCTTGCATCACCGTATTGAAATCGGTACAATCTCATTGTGCAAACATCTCACAGCATTGAGACCCAGAGGGCAAAGAGAGGAAACACGAGCTATCGGCAACGATTCAAGAGTAATACGGTAAACCAAACAAACAGACGCCATTCCCCGTTAAGAGATCCCCACGCGCTGCTACATGAAACACATTTAACTCACTTTGTTGAGAATACTTATCAAACGTATAAAAAGTCAAACATATTCTTTTGGGTCTTTAACGTGTACTTGCTTTGTCACGGTTTACTCTTCAGCAGACCAAGCATTGTCAAAGACGCTTAGACAGAAGATAAGGAACATGGCTAAGAAGGGTTACTACGCCGTGCAAAACGGCAGATCATCTGGTATCTATAACGATTGGGACTCTTGTAATTCGCAAGTTTCTGGTTATAAAGGAGCTGTGTTCAAGAAGTTTGACTCCTACGAGGCCGCTCAGAACTTCGCAAACAGTAGCAGTGGTTTGTCTTCAGGTGGTTCAGGGAGCTATGGTGGGAACCAGTCTCGCTCAAACTACTCTGGTGGTGGTGGTTCTTCGAATTACACGAGTCCATCGTATTCAGGCTATGGCTACTCTAACTATCGCGACACCTCTCCGGATACCACACCAACGAGGTCCAACTACTCCAGTTATCAGAGTAAAGTAACAAAACCGACTTTCACGAAGGATTCCTCGACGAAAAAATCTCTCTATTATGCTGTGAGGAGTGCCAACCCCAATATTCCTAGTAAAATATTCAATAATTGGAATGACTGTAAGGATTACACGCACGGCCAGAAGGGTCTTTCGTTCAAGAAATTCGATGACCAGAACGGTGCATCATCGTTCTTGAGCGGGACTGTTGATGCTGAGAAGGATTGCAAGATCATAGGTACATCGTCAGATGTCTTTGAAACCCGTTACAAAGTTCCAACGACTGCCAAGAAATTCGATAAACAGTGCGCTGTCTACTGTGACGGATCCTCGCTTGCTAACGGTACCACCTCAGCTCGTGCTGGATACGGTGCGTACTTTGAGGGAGAACCGGAAAAGAACATCTCCGAGAGACTCCGCACTGGTGCGCAGACGAACAATAGAGGTGAGATTCAAGCTGTTTCCAGCGCCCTGGATAAAATATGGGACAATTTGGCAAATGAGCCGGAAAAGGTCAACTATAAGATCAAGACTGATTCTGAGTATGTCGCGAAATTATTAAACGACAGATACGGTTTCTATTCAGAGGCTGAGCTCTCCAACTTGCCCAACAGTGACTTGGTCGTTCCATTGGTCCAGAAGTATGTCAAGACCAAAATGTACTACCAGGTCAACAAAGATAAGTTCCAAAATAACGGTGACTTCTCCATCGAATGGGTTAAGGGCCACTCCGGTCATGAGGGTAATGAAATGGCCGACGAACTTGCCAAGCAAGGTGCCTCCAAATCTTAGCCTGACGGGTTACAACCTTTTTCCTTTCTTCTTGTGACGTTTTGACACAAACTTATTTACATATACGACCTCCCAAAGATACATATTCGATATATATTCCCAAGTATCTAACGTTAGTTTTTACCGAAAACGTACAGATTTCGTTCATCGTAATTCCACAACCGTGCTATCAAATCGAAGACACCGTTGTTTTCCGTCTCAAGTTGATACACCCCACACATACTCAAGAGAGACGCCAAGTACAACCCCCACGTTGAGAATCTATGCGTTCTTGGGAATTTCGCGGTAGGTAAGTACTCCAGTATGAGGCTTTTGAACCCGTAGTGACAATATGCAATGAACAGACTGGAAATTGCAAAATCGAGGGTCGGATACAATGCGATCCCAGCGTACGCTGTATAGAATGGGATTATGGTGACAGGGATTAGCGTGTACGAAATGATGCGCTGGTAAGCAGCCTGGTACTCGTTTAGCGGACTCTTCGGTGGTTTTAGTTTCCCCACGACTGCTTGTGGTTCTGTGCTCTCCACAGCAGGTGCCTCCTTTGTAGAGCTGTGCTTCTTAGCCATTGGCAGGATGTACGTTCTTCTAATAGACGCTGCTCTCCAAAGGGAAGATGAGCTGTTCGAGGCCAAGCATGACCTGGATAGAGCACACTTCAAACCAAACATAACGTGAAGCAATGGACCCACGGAACGCACTTCTGACCAGCGTACCCTGCGATGACTTCGACTGTCAGGACCTCATCGTTTCGCATCAAAAGTTCAAGAAGTTAAATAATAATATCATCGAGAAAAATGATACCGAAATTATTGGGCGGTAACAAAGAATGGCGGTTAACTGGCACAAAGAAGAGCACTCTATTGAAGCATAGTGTAGCAAGACGTTGCCATGGGTGTCCTGGAATTTTTGCAGATTCATGTGCTGGGCACAAATTACAACTGGAGTGGCTGGAACTTCCGACAGTGGATATTCTTTAGTGACACACTTTTAAGGATAGGTGTGATTGTTTCCACGTACTATCTCCTTGTGGTGATGCAAACGGTTATAACGTTCTTTGTAAACTGCCCCATTACGGCGAGGGCTAAAAACCGTGTGTACGGATGGATCCAACCCCTACCGCTTGTAGGGAATTCAATAATTGGGTGGGCAAGGCGTGTGGACGATTTTGTTTCCGTTCGTTTGCTGGATATCATTAACCAAATGATAAAGATATCCAGGTTATTGGTTCAGGTGATTTTTATTAGAAGTACCTTTGGTAAGAACGAGAACGTGGTTGTTTTCCCCACGGAGGAGAGTGAGGAAATGATGCTGTTCCGCCAACAAAAAATTCTGACAACATTGCTTATAGCAAATCACCGTTCAATAAATGACTACATACTGATCAACTATTTGATTTTACAGGGGACCGGATTTTTGGACCCTCAGACTAGTCTGGTTTCCATTGCTAAAAGATGCTGGACTGACGAAAGTTTCGAATTCCCGGAGGTTGAATTTCTATCTTGGGGGACCGCGATAAATTTACCGAATTTACAGTTCTTCAAGAACTTGCTACTTAGGGATGAAACAGTTTACGTGTCCAAAGAAGATATTAAAGCCGAGTTGGAGACGGGACCTAACAAAATCTTTGCATTATTCCCAGAGGTGAATATTTTGACGACTGAAATAAGTATGATGCAAAGAAAGTTGAACGACCAATACTTCCCTCACGTCAAAAAATTCTACAATGTACTGTACCCTCGATTCCCAACTTTCATCAATACGATAAGAACCTTTTCTGAGCTGTGTTTTCCGAAGGGAGGAGGTGACAAGAAACAACACCTATCCAACTCTATCAAGAAAATCGCTGGTGCGAGAAAGCTTATTGCGGGGGAAACAGTGGGGACAAGAACAGAAACAAATCTAAGTATATCGGAGGATAATTCAAATACAAGGGACAAACCCGCACCAAAAATTGAAAGACCAGCACAAATCAACAGTTACTTTTACGATATTACTATTGTTTACTACCGACCCGTGTTGCTGGAAAACGCTCACGATCATGACAGGGGGAAGTTAAAGACAGTTGACGGATTTCAATTGGAGGAAACAATCCCATCATTTCTAGAATTGCTTGCCCTACCATGCGACAAGACCAGCTCCCCTGTAATCGTTATGGTAGACGTGAAAAGGTACGAAATTGAATCCCTTTTGTCCTTGAAGAACAAAAAACTGGAAAAATGGTTAGAATTGCAATGGGAACGGAAGGAGGAACGGATCTCCCAAATTAACTCGAAGATAAAGCTGAGATAAAACTGGGAGACTCTCCCCACGGACAGGCCCTTGCACAGACAGCTACCGAAACGTAATTATGTATACAACGCCCGCCTGTAACTTTGCTTCGCCTTAACGCGCGTAAACGTATGAGATGATTTTCAAAGCAGTTTTTTCACACTAATTTTCGATAAGTTTCCGTTGTTCGTCTAACAGGACTTCAATTGCTTCTTCACCGCTGAAGGGTCGAGGATACTGCTACTGACTGGTCAATTAGGTTTGAAGCGAGCATTTTTCCCTCTTTTCTTTGAGCTGTCCTCCAAATTCTCTCAATTGAGTAGGCCATTCCGTGGGATACACACACCGTTTGTTGTTTAACCTATATCGCGGAGAAGAAAAACTAACTAGTGAGACACAGTTCTTGATTAGCCAGCCTCCGTCGCAATCACCTAATACATAGTCCAAATATGATTTCCCAGTGCTCAATTCCGGAAGTTAAGGAGGAGGTGATCGGCTATGCGCTAGATGAGCGTAAACAAAGACTGGGCCAATTTCAGGATCTCGGTCCTCCAGACTTGATAACTCTGGTGAAATATTTACCGTCATCCGGTAACACCAACACTACTAATACCCCCAATACTGGTGCAAAGGCGGACTCTGCAACACTTACCAGCACAGACCCATCGTTACTTTTGAATGGATTACACTCTCATGATAAGTTAAAGGGTGAAGTAGGGACATTTTTCTACTCTGTAGGTGCTGACACCTCGGATCCAGCATCAATTACCATCTTTCTGAAGAACATTGCAGACCTTATCGCAGAAGAGCCTCAGAACTGGTTCAGCAAGAAAAAGAGTTTCCAAGTGGCTAGGATCTCTTTATCCACATGGAACTCTTTCAGAAAATGTGACATGAATATCGTTGTGCACATGCCTGGTACAGTTAGCATGTTTGTGCTCGACTCTAATGGTGAACAACTGCATATCGATCCTGAGTCCGATGATGGGAAAATTATTTGGGCGGAAGTGTTTGTCAGCGACGTTGCAAGAGCGTTGATGCTAATGAAGGACAACTACGAGGACGGAGAGTCCCAACACTTGGTGGAAACCGTGATTATCAACCCGCTATCAGCCGGTGAAATTGATAAAGTGGCTGATACTTTCATTAAGATATTTCCGATCGTTTACGAAAATGGGGAGTTTTTAGGGAGTCCCTGCGACGTCATTAACGTTTCTAAGACGAATAACTACCTTGCGGAAACGTTGCTCGAGGTTGTCTCTCTGACTAACTCGGTAGCGCAATGCAAAGAGATGCTACTAAAGCTTATGGAACGTTACCCTGAGGCACTTATTTTGCTTGTTCGTGTCATGTTGGCTAACGATATGGAGATCGATGCTATTCAATTGATTCACAATCAACTAGAAGAGATCGAGAATTACGATGCCGCTTCAGAAACTACCAAGAAGCCGCTATTCCCACTGGATTACAAGTCAGAACTTCTGTGTGTTGAAGCTGAGTTTTTACTGATGAACAAGAAAGACTTCAAATTGGCGCAGATGCTGGCACAAAGTGCAGTGAACTGTGCTCCAAGTGAATTTAAACCTTGGCACTTATTGACGAATGCTTATATTAAATTGAACGACATCGAGAACGCGTTGCTGAGCCTGAACGCGTGCCCGATGTCCTCTTTAAAGGAGAAATACATCTTGAAAAGAATTGTACCATTCCCTGCGGATAATTCGCTACACCTGCCCCTACCGGTCGACGTCTTATTAGACGAGGTGACGACCCTAGATCCACAAGAAGTACAGAAAGAACATCAGACTGCAGACCAGGCGCTGGTAAATCTAGCAGCTGCCAACCTGAAGTCCACTTTCCAAATCGCGTATAAATCACTAACCAGTCTCGTACAAATCACTGGCTGGGAGACTTTGCTGAGGATAAGGTCCAAGATTTTTGTCATGGAGGACGAGTACCAGAACTCGAGCGAGGAACTGCATAATCCAAGAGTCAGCAACGATGGTGCCTCGTTGGACACATCAACATCCACTTTACGTGTGAAAAGGCTGTGCGAGAGATGGCTGGACAACTTGTTCATGCTTCTATACGAGGATTTGAAAACGTATACCATGTGGCAGAGTGAGCAACTGTATTTTGAAGCTCAAAATTCAAGCTATACCAAGTTGACCTTCGAGTGGGAGTTGTATGGGTTATGCGCAAGAAGATTGGGCCACTTTCCTGAAGCTGCTAGGTCGTTCCAGCAAGGGCTACTGCAAAGGTTCTCCCCACAGTCGGCAAGGAAACTTCTCGAGTACTGCGTGAACGAAAGGGAACGCGTCAGACAGCTGTCGAACGTGCCGAACTCGAAGATGACCTCCAGCCAGATAATGACGCGTGTCAGCGAGCTGGACAGCAGCATCATCGACCTGTGTGTTAAGATCTACTGTTGGAACCACAGATGGTACATCGAGTTCTCGAGACAAGTGATACAGTCGATGGCTGTCGTGATACAAGACCTGGGGATAACAAAAGTCTCGAACGAAATCGCGTCCAAATACCCGGAGACGGTCGCCAAACTGATGAAGGACGACGTGCTGGATTTCTTCACAAAGTACACCAACGACTACTACGATCTATAACGCCTGCCCTCGTGTATAGACACATCACTAAAGTAATAACCATGCAACCGTCCAGCCATCTCTATTTCAGACCTCGAGAAACCAGCAATTTTTTGCGTGCCTGTAAATTCACGCAGGACTTTTTTTTTCGTGAACGTAAACAAAAAAAATTGAAACAATTCGTGGTATTAGTTCAGCATTTGTTCAGAGATGGTGTACAAACACACTGACGTATATATATATATATACGACTGCCACTTAGTGACACTTGTTAGTTACTTAATAAAGTGACTGTGCAATTGACCCTTTTTTTTAGGCTTCTTTTCGCCGTTCGCTTTGATTGTTTTGCACTTCTTGAAGGAGAAAGTGGAAGGATTCAGTTGAAAAGAATGCGATGGATAGGAACTTTGCTCAAATACAGAAGGAGCGGCTCCCCACTCTCTATGAGGTGCTGATACAGAAGAGCGGTGCTCCGCTGGACCTTTGGTCTTTCTACACTTACTTGTCGCAGTTCCCGTTTGCAATTAATTACTTGGATTTCTGGATTGACTTGATGGCACATATACGACTCTGCAAAGATTTTATCAAGGGTGTCCGACGATCGATTGGCGAGGCTGCGGAGAGAAACGAGGAGCAACAGGGTGGTGGTGGCGCTGATGACACAGCGTCAGTTACAACGAGTGTTTTAATGCAGACGATAATGGAGGAGGCACAGTTGGACCTCAACAGACCTGACGACGTTTACTCGTTTTTCCGCAACAGTCACCAGCAGGACGGTCTTGGCGATAATCTCAGAGCAAGTTCGCGATACTCGGCAAGAGTGTCACAGATGCTGGACGAGTGGAACGGGAGGACGAGTCACAGGTACACGGGCCATAGCGTGGATATTTCGAACGGGAACTTGACGACGCTGATGGACGAGTTTTTAAACGAGCATAGCAAGACGCGGGGCGATGGGGGGGCCTACATCACTACAAAACAACTACTGCATAACGCGACACACATGTGTCGAACGTATCTGATATCGAGGGAGGAGAGCGAACGATACTTGACGAACATTCCAACGGAGATCCGCGAGTACATTCTTGTAGGGGTCCTGGACGCCAAGAAGTACGACCCTGGTATCTTTGATGACTTGAAGACTCTGACGTACCAGTTCTTAGAGATAGACTGTTTCCCAAAATTTTTGAGCCAAGTGGCACTGCACAATTTACACGATGAGATATCCAATTGGCGATTTAATAAATTGGACAGCACCAAGTACAGTGGTGGTGGTGGCGCACTCACGGGGGACCCTGAGAAGGATGCTGTCGGTTACCGCGGTGCACACACGCCGTTTTCAAACTACACGACCCTCAGCCGGATCCTGTTCGGACTGCTGTGGCTTGGAATCGGGTTTTGGATCGGATACACACTAATTTTTCTCAAGTACAGCCGTGCCATCAGAGTCGTCACCGTGGTACCGTTTGCTCTGGGCTGTTACTACTGCATCTGCGGCCTGTACCAGGTCGATATCATATATTCCATATTCGGCGTCACACAGAGACTACTACAGAGGGAAACAGCAGCAGCAGGGGAAGACCCGCCAACTCACACTGACGCCACTACTGCTAAAGTACCCTCTTTACTCGTTCTTTTCGGTGGCCGTGGCAGACTCCTCAAGATCGAGCACGAGTTCACAAGAAGACTGCTGCTGCGCCGCGGCCTGTGGTGTCTGCTGCTCGTGACGTTCTCGACCGCAGCTTTCACCGTCATCTTCAGTTGCGTCCCAGGTTACCGTGTGTGACGTGGTGCTAGTGCAACCTTCGAGATCCATATACCACTCATACATAAACGCCCGCGGCCGCATTCGGAAGGAATTACCGTATTCGTAAAAGACCGTCCCAATGCGGAAATCACCCAAAAGAGACACACAATGAGTCACCTTTTTCGGACAAATCCGGAAAAATTAACGTTGCTTTTTTCTTTAACCTTCCCAAAGCGGAAAACGGCCGCATTGCTTTTTTCCCGCCGAAATCTGCACAGAAACCCACGCACCGCGCGGCTCTCGGGCATCTGCGGGTGAAAATTTTCTCAGACAGTATATAATTTGCAGAGGATTGCGAGACGAAATTTGGCATTCCCTCGAGGCGGTATATAACTTGTGTTCTTGAGGGTGTGAGAAGGCATCCCTCCTCTGTATCTTACTGTTAGTGTCAGTCTCGTGTTTCTTCCTGCAAGAAGAGAAGAATTATATATCGTTTGTTTTAGCTTTTGACATTTTTATGTTCAAGTTATCACAATCCCAATACACCTGCCAAGACTATATATCTGACCACGTCTGGAAAACAAGCTCGCATTAATACAACGCTCGTCGAATTAGAACTTTTTTTAATCGATTACTCTCTATTTTTGAAAAAAACAACTGCAATAATAAAAAAACTACCACTACTACTACTACTACTACGAACTAATGTCTTCTGTTAATCAATCTACCAAAGCTACTTTTGCTATTGAAAATGGGCCTGTATTTAATGGTGTTTCGTTTGGGGCCAACAAGTCTGTCTCTGGTGAAGCCGTCTTCACAACCTCTTTGGTCGGCTACCCAGAGTCCATGACTGACCCTTCCTATCGTGGCCAGATATTGGTTTTCACCCAGCCGTTGATCGGCAACTACGGTGTCCCCTCCGGGGAGGCTCGTGACGAGTTCAACCTTTTGAAATATTTCGAATCCCCTCATATCCACGTCGTGGGGATCATTGTCGCCGAGTACGCCTACCAGTACAGTCACTGGACCGCTGTCGAGTCTCTGGCTCAATGGTGTCAAAGAGAGGGTGTCGCGGCCGTTACGGGCGTCGACACAAGAGAGATTGTGCAATTCTTGAGGGAGGAAGGTTCCTCCCTGGGGAGAATCACCATCGGAAACGACAACCCAGTTAAGTACACTAACCCAATGGCGAACAATCTCGTGCAACAAGTCACGACAAAGCAACCGTTCCACGTCCCGGCGATCTGTGCGGACCCTGTTGCCAACATTGCTTTGATTGACTGCGGTGTCAAGGAAAACATCATCAGGTGTCTTGTTAGAAGAGGTGCAAACGTCACTGTGTTCCCCTACGATTACAAGATTCAAGATGTAGCCGATAAATTCGATGGCCTGTTCTTGTCGAATGGTCCAGGTAACCCTGAGATGTGCTCTGCGACCGTGGAGAACTTGAAAGTGTTGCTCGCTGACGAGAGGTTCGTCAACTTGCCCATCTTCGGGATCTGTCTCGGCCACCAACTGCTTGCCCTAGCGTCCGGCGCGACTACAAAGAAGATGAAGTACGGGAACAGAGCCCACAACATCCCCGCTATGGACTTGACCACTGGCCAGTGCCACATCACCTCTCAGAACCACGGGTACGCAGTAGACCCTGCGACTCTACCGGAGGACCAATGGCAGCCATACTTCGTCAACCTGAACGACGGGTCCAACGAGGGTATGATACACTTGACAAGACCTATATTTTCCACACAGTTCCACCCAGAGGCAAAGGGTGGTCCCTTGGATACCGATATCCTGTTCGACAAGTTCTTCCAGAATATCGAGGTCTCAAAGCAAGAAAAGAAGCAAGGCGAAGCCGCCATCAGCAAGCTGCCCCTCGAAAGACAGCTCAACATGAACGGCGGCATCATCGCCAAGGAGAGAGTCCTCGCTTAGCGTTCGTGCCTCTCCGCACTGTCTTCCTATTCAGAATCGCTATATACAGACACTTTACACCTTAGTTAACAGCGTATAATGTGTATATAAATCTCGGAATATTATTTTTTCCTTCGAAAAAAGAAGAAAAAATATCAAATGTATTAATTATAGAGCAGCAGGAAGGTAGTTCACATCTTTGAGTAGGTAGCTTGTATGGGTTTGAAAGTGGACTTTTACTTATAATATATTAGGACAAATTCAAGCTCGCCATGTCCAGCGAGAAGAAACAGCGTTACCTGCTGAATGTAGACCCGAAAATTGCCAAGCAGAGGGATGACAAGAGCGACACGTTGAAGAGATTCAAACATCTGTTGTCCCTCACGGATCTATTCCTGCATTTCATATCTCTGAAATCCAAACATGACAAGTCGTTGCAGAAACTGCTGAAGAACTACCAGGAAGTTCATTCGACAACGGGATCAAATGGGAAGAAAGAGTACGTCTCCAGACACCACAGAAAGTCAGAGAAGGAAGAGGATGCAGAGTTGATGGCTGAAGAGGAGGGGGGCGGAGAGGATGAGTATAACACAGAGGATTTTGTCACAGAAAGCCCCAAATTTGTTGAAGGTGGGACTCTTAGAGATTACCAGATCCAAGGTTTGAACTGGTTGATCTCTTTGCACGAAAATAAACTGTCTGGTATCCTGGCAGATGAAATGGGGCTCGGGAAGACTTTACAAACTATAGCGTTTCTAGGGTATTTGCGATACGTGAAAAATGTTGAGGGCCCCTTTCTCGTAGTAGTGCCCAAATCCACTTTGGATAATTGGAGGAGAGAGTTCAATAAATGGACCCCTGAAGTCACTGCTGTGGTTTTGCAAGGTGATAAGGAATCCAGAGGCGAGATTATGAACGATGTGGTGATGGAGGCAAAATTCGACGTTCTGATCACTTCCTATGAAATGATTATAAGAGAGAAGAACATCCTGAAAAAATTCGCCTGGCAGTACATTATCATAGATGAAGCTCATCGTATTAAAAATGAGCAAAGTGCTTTGTCCCAAATTATTCGTTTATTCTATTCCAAAAACAGACTGTTGATTACAGGCACCCCTCTACAAAACAATCTGCACGAACTTTGGGCACTACTGAATTTCTTGCTTCCAGACGTGTTTGGGGACTCTGAAGTATTCGATGAATGGTTTGCAGAGAATAACACTGAGCAAGACCAAGAGGTGTTGGTGCAACAACTGCATGCTGTATTAAACCCATTCCTTCTAAGAAGAGTAAAGGCGGATGTTGAAAAATCTTTGCTACCGAAAATCGAAACCAATGTTTACGTCGGGATGACCGATATGCAGGTTCAATGGTACAAATCCTTACTGGAGAGAGACATTGACGCAGTCAATGGTGCTGTGGGTAAAAGGGAAGGAAAAACGCGGCTCCTAAACATCGTTATGCAACTTAGAAAGTGTTGTAACCACCCTTACCTGTTTGAAGGGGCTGAACCTGGCCCACCTTACACCACGGACGAGCATCTAATTTTCAATTCTGGTAAGATGATCATTTTGGACAAATTGCTGAAGAGGTTGAAGGAAAAGGGGTCGCGGGTCCTTATCTTTAGTCAAATGTCCAGATTGTTAGATATACTGGAAGATTACTGTTATTTTAGGGATCTCGAGTACTGCAGAATCGATGGGTCAACCGCACACGAAGAACGTATCGAGGCAATAGACGATTACAATAAACCTGATTCTGACAAGTTCGTTTTCCTATTGACCACCCGTGCTGGTGGGCTTGGGATCAATCTGGTAACAGCGGATACAGTTATTCTATTCGACTCTGATTGGAACCCTCAAGCTGATTTGCAAGCCATGGATAGAGCACACAGAATAGGACAGAAGAAGCAGGTGCACGTTTATAGATTTGTCACCGAGAATGCAATTGAGGAAAAAGTTATTGAGAGAGCAGCGCAGAAATTAAGGTTAGATCAGTTGGTTATTCAACAAGGGTCTGGCAAGAAGAGTGCCAATTTAGGTAACAGCAAGGATGATTTGATCGAAATGATCCAATTTGGTGCCAAGAACGTTTTTGAAAAGGACTCGAAGAAAATGACAGTAGATGCAGATATTGATGATATCCTGAAGAAAGGTGAGCAAAAAACACAAGAATTGAATGCCAAATACCAGGCACTAGGTTTGGATGACTTGCAGAAATTTAACGAAGTGGAAAACCAATCTGCTTATGAGTGGAACGGAAAGAATTTCCAGAAGAAACCCGTTGACAAAGTTGTCAACTGGATAAATCCGTCCAGGAGGGAGAGGAGAAGAGAACAACAGACTTACTCGGTCGATGACTACTATAAAGAGATAATTGGTGGCGGTAGCTCCAAGAGTTCAAAAATGGCGTCAAACCCAAAGATACCGAAGGCTCCCAAAATTGTTCACGGTCAAGACTTCCAGTTCTATCCAAAGGCGCTTGATGACCTTCAAACGAAAGAACAACTATATTTCAAAAAGAAGGTCAATTACAAAGTGACCTCTTACGATATAACGGGTGCGAGCGATGCGGATAGCGATGACGAGAATGAAACATCAAAGAGCAAACAGTCAATTGACGGTAAAGATATAGAGGAACGTGTGAAGGAGGAACAAGCCAGGATTGATTCAGCTCCAAAATTTACGGAAGAAGATGAGAGTGAGAAACAAAGACTAATATCCTTGGCATTCACGCATTGGAACAAGCGAGATTTTTTAGCATTTATAAATGCTTGTGCCAGGTACGGTAGACAGAACATGGAGAGTATCAGCCATGCAATTGAATCCAAAACCCCTGAAGAGGTTCGCGCCTATGCATCGGTATTTTGGCTAAGGTTCAACGAAATAAGTGGTTATGAGAAGCATTTAACAACCATTGAAAACGGGGAGAAAAAAAATAGGAAATTGAAGATCCAGGAGGCAGTGCTACGTAAAAAATTGGAGCAGTATGAATACCCGCTCCATGAAATGATGATACAGTATCCACCCAATAATGCCAGGAGGACATACAACTCTTTGGAAGATAAATTTATGCTGATGACCGTAAGCAGATTTGGACTAACGGATGACAGACTATATGAAAAGTTGAAACAGGAAATCTTGTTGAGTGACTTGTTTACATTTGATTGGTTTATCAGATCAAGAACCATTCATGAATTGTCTAAGAGGGTAAATACACTGCTGACTTTGATCGTGAGAGAGTCTGAATCCCCTGAGGGATTGAAGAAAAAGAGACAAAGAAACCCAACCAAGGAAAGCTCAGCCACACCGATGCTAAACAGTATAGCCAGCTCAGCGACTCCAACTTTAAGAAGCGAGCCCACTATTGAGCAGCGCCCAAACAGCGAGCCAGAGCTGAAGAAGGCCAAAGCTTGACTATCTCGAAAGCTGTGATTCGTATCTAAGACCACATTAACGCCATAAAATCCACCATATAAGTATATAAAAGACTTCCCCTCCTCCTAAACTAGCTATCATGCGATTTATTTCGTTAGGATACATATATGCTACTAATATTATTATTATTTTGTTGGATTGTGTAATGCTAAAGTTTGGAGAGCCATTTAACTTTTGAACTGTTCTAATTGGGTCTCGATCTGTGTGATGCTGCCCAGAAAGTCCTTCTCATTCTGAGACATCTTCTCTTCGATTCCCTTCAACGCCTGTTCAATCTCACTTGTCAGCTCAAAGATAGTGACCGTTTTGTTTGCCGGTTTCCCTTCTTGTGCTTTGTCCAAGGGTACATCCTTCAACGATGCTGCCTTCGAAGAGTCTTCAGAATGAGTGTCAGCTGCCATCCGTTGCTGTTTGGTGAGCTACCTTTCCACGCTTCAAGGTGTAACACATGGGACCTTTCTTTTCGCACTAAAAAATTAATTACAAGTAAACAATTGAAAAGCCTGTAGCAGATCAAAGTTGTAGATGTAGCAGTTTGTGAAGGGTGGATGTAATGAAGTTTATTTGGTGCGTTAAACGGCACATTCACAATGATACCATTCGCTCGTTTATTGAGTTGAATAAGCTGATTGCTCACTCGACTCTTTTCCAAGGAAACCTGTACGAACATGTTGTTATGAGGGAAGTTCAAAACAAACTGCTCATCGACAATATCGAAAAAATAGGAGGCGCACATGATGGCGGTGTTGATTTACAGGGTTTGTGGTCAGTACACGAGATATATTCAAGAGTCAACAAGGTAATACCGCTTAGTGACCGTAAAACCCCAAGGAAAGAGAAGCTCCATGGAACTTCCATCACACCCCTGGCTCTGAAATTGGCAGAGAAGGGCAGCGAATCCAAACCGTTGAACGTTCTCATACAATGTAAGGCGTTCAGCACCTCTAAAGTTGCATTGAAAGAGCTGCGTGAACTGGTCGGTACTTTTTTCTCTAAAGTTTCCAGTAAGAATCGCCGCTCCAGTGTGATCATGATGTGTTCGACGCAGTTGCTGACGAAGCACGCAATAGACCTGATTAACGGGCTGCCCATTCCGTTGATGTATTTGAGGATAGAACAACTCAAACAAATGGAGAATGGACAATACGACGTAGATAACTCTGGTAAACTGGTAAGCTACTACGAAAACGTATATGCTCGCAAACTTCTCCAAAACTGTGGTATAGATGAGTGGTTGAAGTTGGAAATGTATCATGATAAGTAGTTTTTCTCCCAGGAATATTGAAATGGTGGTCTATTAAAAATTAAGAAGTTTTGTATGTATCTACAGAGAATTCTAATGCGCTTAGAATTTCTTCCATCTCCAACCAACGGCGAAAAACCTCGAGACCACAAAGCATGCAGCACTGAACAGGACGGTAACACCACAAAAGATTTTGTAGTGTTGGTAGTTTGCCTGCGATTTGTCTCCAATAATAGCCCCAGTGATGGGGACCCCGACCAGTGTGGCGAACGCAACACAAAAGTACATCGTGGAGTACCGACGACCGAATTCTTCTGTCTTTGAGATTTGCCCACAGCATACAGGTAATAGTGAAAATGTACTCCCCGAGAAAAACCCATACAGGGCGCTGATAACGTACATGTTGGTGAGGTTTGTACCAAATGGCAGCCACGCAATAAACATTACCAAGCCTAGTAGCGTCAGAGTAGCAATAGCCACGTTGAACCGTCCAAAATAATCGCTTAGTACTCCTGGCACCCATCTCCCCGGGATACCAGTCAAATTGATGACCATGATTAGCATGTACGAATCTGACTGAGATACCCCTCTGCTAATAGAATATGCACTGTAGTACGTGATCACAGAGCATAGAGACAATTCAGCGACACACGTTCCGATGACACAAGTCAGGTACTTCATATCCTTGAATGCCTTAGCGTCGAAACTTTCCAACAGATAAACCCTGAGGACGTAGCGGAGCTTGGACTCCTTCCTCTTGGGTTCATCGTCAATGCGTGAGATTCTCTCCCTGGCCAAAAATATAGCAATGGTCAGTAATGCAAGGTTGACGAAGGCCAGTGTTCTGATACCCCAAACGAACCCGTAGTTAGGATCAGTCTCTGACTCCATACTGAAAAACTTCCTGAGCATTAGGGGGAAAAGACCACCTCCCACACTCCCACCGACAGTAGCCAGTGCACTAGCAGTACCACGCTTTTTCTTGAAATAATGTGCGGGACAACTCACCAGAGGACTTAGAACAATACCGTTTCCAAACCCGCAAAGCACGGAAAAGGATAGGATAAAATGCCAAAGCTTGGTAGAGCTCGCCATACCAAACAACCCGCCGACGTGCAGGACTGTCCCGACTATCAGTGGATTTCTAATACCATTCCGGTCGAAGTAGGTGCCGCTAAAGATACAAGATGCGAAGCAGATGAACAACAACAGAGAAAATATCCACCCAATTGATGATGAAGATTGGTCCTTCAATTGGTGAGATTGTAAGTAATTTTCCATGACACCGGTAGCGTTTAGCAGACCAAAGCATGCAATAAGCCCGCAGAAACAGGCAAACGTGACAATCCACGCTCTCACACCACCCTCAGGGAATTGCTCCTCATCCTCGTCTAATTCAGTCTCCGAGTCAGTTGACTCACTGTTATAGCGCTCATGAGTCTTGTCCCTGAAAACAGTAATTTTATCTTTATTGTGATAGTGACCATGCCAACTGCTCTCGAAATCTGTCATAGACGTCACGGATCCATGTAAAGAACACGCGGTATGTAAAGGTTCCAATATTGGCACCTGTGAATCCCCAGGAACTAGCGTTGTCTTTGGTGATAAATAATCAGATGAAGCAACTTTGCTGTCACCGTCAGGTCTTCCCTGATCCCCGTTCCCAGTTGACATACTTATGTGCGATGAGGTTTTAATATGCTGTTAGGGAAAGCATGCATTACTACTACATTTACAATACCACATCCATCCTCTTATATATCTTAGAATCGAAACCATGCTGACTCTTCAAAGCGTCTGATAGATACCGCTAACGGCTCGCCGGAAAAACTTTTTTTTCATCGGAATCTTCTGTGCCTGCCAGATTTTAGTGGGGCACAAAAAAAGAAATGTTTGCATTTCTTTTTCTTTCCTTTTTGGGACAGTGACACATTTTACACGCTGTAACCCAAGACGCCGGAACTCGCCTTCCGTACCGCCTGTATCCAATTGGAAACTGAGTGCCTCGGAGGCGGGACAGGAGTCGGTACCCACAGACATCTTCTGATCGAACGCACTCCTTCTTTTCTTTTTTCCCATATATTTTGGTAGAACTAATACGGGAATGGAGACGTCGTTTTACTCAGCGTATAGCTTCGTCGTTGCCAACTCGAGATATTGAACGTCCTGTAAATGCTCGGGTAGTATGTTCCGGTGTGCCCCCCCTCTTAATAAAACGGAAATAATCACCCCTTCATCTTTAACAGTTGTCTTGCAAATCTAGATCTCTCTCGGTATGTATTTTTGGAAAACACTCCACTATGGAAAAGTGACTTGACGAATCACACTGTTTTGTTTTTCAAGCCTTTCGGAGTTGTACAAGAACATCTAGTAAATGAGCATTGCTATAAAGTTCAACAAACTCCCTCAAGAGATTTTGGGGGGTTTAATGACTCATAACAACTCGTTTAGTGGGTTCGGGGGATAGAAAACGGTAGAATAGGGATAAACTGATTCACATATCCACCTCATAATTATCTTTGATACTACCCAAGCGCAACCACCTTTTTTTTAATACCACACGTGGCTAGCTACTTTGAATTTTAATCAAAAGCGTAGAATAGGTTACCAATTTGAACTTGTCCTTTTTGGCACTGCTATTTCCGAGACTTCCCCCATTTGTCATAGCCGTATAAACCTGTTAGTGTCATCAGAAGACCAAGGAACTGTAAACAATTCACCTTAGATTCCCATACTACAGCGACAACTATTGTGACTATCCTCTTGATAATATTAGCCACTGAATAATTCAACGATGATAGCGTACCGATCAATTGGAATGCCAGCATCGCCTGCACAAAATGCATCACACTGTGGAATAGAATGAGACCTATAACCCTCCAGGTTAAATCGTTAATTACTTTCGTTCCGTGATATAGTTCGTTGGTTAAGAATGGGAATAAAGTGAGTAAAAACCCAATGCAGGAGCAATAAAAGAGAATTGTGATTTTGTCAAGTTGAACAGGAGAAAATATCCGTCCCCCCACTGTTTGAGCAACTTTACTCGTGTTGGGACCGGACAGTATGCCATTCTTATCCTCTGAGACTGTCAACATACCCTTAGCAAATATATTCTGCGTGACAAAAATCGCCATAGACATAAATGCAAAAAATAGTCCAAAGAATATGCTTGCGCTGGGTTCCGATACTGTTTTCGTTTTGTTTTGGGTGCTAGTGGCCCAGCAAGTTAAAGTAACACCACTAATGAGTAACAGTAAGGTATAATATGTCATTTTATTGAAATTTTTCTTTGTAACGAATCTGTAATACAGTACTGTTGCAATGGGTGAAACAGCCTTTACAGAGTGCACTAAACTTATTGGGATCAATGCTGTGGCTTTGTGTGTCATGAGGTGTCCCAAAAACTGGAAAATACCCAGCGGAAACGTCGTCGTTAGCAAAAGGGTCGAGGGACTCAAGAATTTTCCCATAATTGAGTGCTTGAAGTCGCCGTCAAGGTAGTTGGGTAACATACCCTTTGGGAAGTTGCCCATTGATTGAGAAATAAATGATTGCCGGTATTTAGGATCCTGAACCAAGTTAACTAGCGAGACAAAGGAGAGGCATAGAGCAGCGCTCAATAGGAATTGAATTTCGGTCAATGCCACTGGATGTTTAAACTGTTTCAGAATTACCTTGGATACATTGCTTGAAATGGACGATGCCAGGTACCAGCACAGACATAAGCCAATAACCTTATGGTCTATCCTGAAAAGATACACTTTACGGAATCGAGAGAAGTCTCTAACCAATGCCAAAATGTACGGCCTCTGAACACAATCACCATGTCTAGCTGCAACTCTCGCAGAGGGACCCTTTTCCTCTAATGCTGCCTCCACATTTGAATGAGGGTCGAACACTATTTTATGCTGCGAGAGTCGTAATCTCGTACTTCTTTTCGAAGAAGCGGATAGATATTCAACTTCACTCATGTCCTGTACAAAGTATCCTCGAAGGGTTCCAAATAAGGAACCACATACCGTAGAAGTAAACTAATCAATCAAGAATGAACGCGATGCCCATCGTTTTGTAGTTGAGGTTTTCACTGAAGAAAAAATAATTCAAAGTGAAAAAAAAATTGAAACCAAAACAAAAGAAAAACACGAGAAATTCATGCCGTTTTCGCGTTACAACAGCCGTCGGTGCAGTTAACAGAACCGGTTTATTTATTGTTGAAACCGAAATCCATAACATCTTGACGAGGTGCTGCTCTAGCTTTTACTTTCTGATCAAATTTCTCTTGCTTTTTTTTGTTGCTCTTTGTTCCATGGAACTTCTGGGACAGCTTTTTGTAAGCTTCCTTCGGAGTTAATTCATTCCCCTTTTCGTCTCTGTAAACAAGATTGACTTTGGGGTCGTATTGTGCCGCACTCTCATCTGGAGCACTGCGCTCTTCGTTAAGAGAGGTACTCTCAGGGAAATTTTCACCGTCTCCTGTAGTGATATGCCTAGAATCACCTCCATGGTCTTTAGTTAGAATTGCATTGTCTTGCAAAAAATGCAAAGTTGAGGCAAGGCCGCTATAGAAGTCAGCAGACTTGGATTCTGCCTTGCCGCTGTCCATTGCCCCCTTTGGAGCCGAGGCATACTGTATAGATTTTACAGCATCCTGCTCTTTGTGTTCTGGCGAGTTTGATATGTCCGCTGGATCATCGAGCATATCATTCTTGCGTGGAGACAATAATGCGGTTTGGAGAGAGTCAAAAAAAGCGCTGTTTTCGTCCACCGTCACGCCCCCACTTTTATTATTCAGCCTCTCGACCATCATAGCCCTTTCAGAAGCCTCCCTTTGGATCTGGATAGCAATCTCTTCCGCCGAATAACTTTGAGCTTGATTTTCCATATCTACTTTACCACGACGAGTTACCTTCAATGCTAACGGCATATCAAAAGTGCCTTCCCCTTCTTCTTCATCTCCAGTGTCTAGAGAAACTGCATGTATTTCTGTTGGAAGTTGAATCCTTTTCGTTCTCTTGTTCTTGTCATTACCAGAGATCTTTTTTTGACGCTTCTTGATTTTGATACTTTTGAAGTCACCATTATCTGATTCACCGTCTGAACCACCATCGCTGTCGAACATGACTTTTATCTTTCCTTCCACGTGCTCCGTTTTCGGTTCTTCATTTTTATGTCGTAGCTGAGTCTTTCCACCAACAACTAGTAAGTCATGTTCCCTTTCACTTTCGTCTCCTTCGCTGTCCTTTTGTGCGATATCTTTACTAGAAACGTCCAAAGTCAGCTTCCTCCGACGACGATTTTTGTTCATTTGCTTTAGTTCTACATTTTTCTTAGTTTCCTTTTCGTATGCTAAGTCCTCATTCTCCAAAATATCGTCATCACTACCGTCCTCTTTGATACTACTTTCCTTTAAAGTCAATATTACATCCCGTCCACTTCGAAATTTATGGACATCGTGTGCTGTTTGCAGTTGAGGTAAGGTATCATCGTCTTCACGAACAGTGACCACACCTGTATTATCTGTTTCTTTCGAAATCTGCTTACCTACTTTATCTAGCCAGTCGTCATCCGCATTCTTCAGGCGCAGGTCATCGCCGGATCTTGGATATTCTTTATCTGTGCTGACATTATGTGAACGAAATAGGTTGATTTCAGAGTGATATCCCCTTACAGTAGTAGCTACATTGTCTTGAGATGCACCGGAGGGGGCTAATCCATTTTCTATCTGTCCTCTTTCTCCTGGTAGTGAAGATTTTTGTTCGTTCTGACGCTGTTTCACAGCCTCTTCTATCGGCTTCAAGCCTAGTTTTATTCTAATGGCATTGGTCTCTTCTAAAGATAAAAAAGCCTCGTTAGCCATATGTATCTTCGTGCTTGTTCTTATAGCTCTTTCACTAAAAGTCGGCTGCAACATAAGTACCTGGTAAAGTAAAAAACGATCTATAAATTTCTTTCTATAGTAATTAAAAATTGCCCAGTGGCTGCGCATAATAACCGCCGAGTTGGAAGAGCTTCATATCGGCAATAACTTCAGCTCAAATTTGAGGACTGTTTCAAGTACTGCGAGTGGTATTTTTGGTTGCTAAACTCCATTTGGGGCCATTGAAAAAGAACATAACCACAGTTGCGCACTGGTCTATTTGCAACAGGGCCTCGATTCCTTCTCAAAGGTAATTGATGACATAGGAAATATTACTCAATACAAGGCATCGTCGAATTGGTTTTCTTCCGACTTGTCATCCCTTCAATACTTTCTACAACATCCTTGGTGATTTTACAAATGTGAGGTGATAGAATGAATTGACTGTTAATATACAGATTACACATTTGAGACTTTAGAATTATGTGAATAATAGCACAGAAAGTACTTTAACGTATCGTACCATGACGATTGTTCTATTTTTTCCCTTTCTTCTGTTTTTTCTCCTTCTTTTCCTTCTTTTCCTTCTTATCTTTCTTTTCCTTCTTGTCCTTTTTAGACTGTTTGAGCTTTTCCTCGTCTTCATCTTCATCTCTCTTTCTCTTCTTATCCTTCTTTTCTTTCTTCTCCTTCTTCTCCTTCTTCTCCTTCTTTTCCTTCTTTTCCTTCTTCTCCTCCTTCACCTCTTCCTCCTCCTCATCGGAACTCTCATCGTCAGAATCATCAGACTTCTCGGCAACGTCAGCGACAGTGTCAGCGTCAGCGTTGTAGGCTCTGGCCTCCGTCATCTCGACCTTCTTAGCTTCGCGAACAACCTTTGGGGTGGTCCTCAAGTCCCTACCTTCCAACTGTGACAGTCTGTTCTCGACCTTGACCCTCACATCTAGACCGACGTCACCAGAGTCGTCTCTGTCCTCGGAAAACGCATCGTAACGTAGAGACACAGCAGCCTTCGCAGCCAGCACTCTCGCAATCTTACCCTTGTTCTTACCGGTAGCCTGTCCGACCAACGACGCGTGGTACAGTAGACCGTACTTGGGTGTATCATGCTTCGTCTTTAGAGCTCTGAACAGAGCCTTCTCGGCACCCAATATCTGAATCGTGGAGGCTGGAGCCTTGGCCAAGGAGGTCAAAGACCCAGCGTGGGCGATCAATCTGGCACCGACCAGTTCACCAACCAATTGAGTCAGGTTTGGAGCGATGGCCTTCATTCTCGCGGACAAGTAGTTGGACAGTTGTTCCCTATAGGCGGCGAAGTCGACAATTTGGTCAGCTAGTGCCTTGATGTTGTCCAAATCGGTTTGTGTGATTTCAGTACCCATAGAGACCTCAGCAGCAGCCTTGACACGCTCCTCGATCTCTTCTGGTAAGATCTCACTCATGTCGGTCTCGTGCGCCTTGGATCTGACACCCATGGTCAAGATGATTCTCGCGTAGGCGACCGAATCGGTGACGATCTTGGCCAATTCAGGGAAATGCCACCCGTACCATTCCTTACATCTCATGGCGTACGTGTTCAATTCCTTGTCCAAGTCATCTAGCAGGGCAATGGCCTGGATAATCATGACGTCCACTTTATCAGCGGAGAACTTCAATTTGTGACGACCGATGGAGTGGGCCAGACCAAGAGACATCTTACTTAAGTCATTGTCAGACAAACCGGGCAATAATTCTGGCAAATGTTCCTTGACAGCTCTGTAAATGTCCAAAGTAACAGCATCAGAGACAACGTTGAAGTTCAACCCCAATTTGTTGATAGAGTTGGCAAGTTTGGTCTCACTGACCACTAGAGTGGCCTTCTTGTCCTTTTTGATATCTTCCAGCAGTTTCTCCAATTGTGGAGAAACTTTCCCCTCGATAACAGAATTTGCCTCCTCTAGTGCATTGGCAGCGGAATTAAATTTGGAGAAGGCAGCAATTTTGAATTCCTTCAAAAGCTTTTCCGATGTATTCAGATCTTCGATTAGCGATGGAGATTTGTAAATCTTTTTGTCAGACGCTTTCAAGAGCGCATAACCAGCAGAGGTTTCAGTTAAAACGTATGACATGGTCGATTGAAACTGAGTGCAACCAGAAGAAACCTGAGCAAATGTCTATTGTGCACCGGGTTCGTTTCCGATATCTGTAACCACGAACGGTATTAGTCTCACTATTGAATCTCACAAAAATCGATGAGCTGAAAATTTTCACTTTTTCGGATCATGTGACCCCAAGGCAAACTTGTAGATGACGTGCAGGAGAGTATCAAGAACGTCTCATCACGATAAGTCGTCATCGAATTCTATCTATACGTCTATATACCATTATTTAGAGTATGGGGCAGATATAAATTTCATCAAAAATGGAATGTTAGATATACTTGAGATTTATGGATTCAGGAAAATTGGAAAGGAAGAAACAGGCGGCAGTTCCATTTCCAGTTGCTGATTCACGCAGCGATACTGAAAGGTGTACAAGGAAAATAAAGCCCTTTCAAAGGAATGATCCTGAATATTATTGCTATGTGTCCCATTATTCCCAAAATTCATCTTTAATTTCTCTTTTTGAAAACAGTAATCACGCTGTGAAGAAAGATGGAGGATAGCACCGGAATTGTGAAATTATCATCCCAGTTGAACACATCAATACCTTCACTTAGGGCAGCAACAAATCCACACAACCATGATAGCGTAGTAAGTGAGATATTACTCGTCTTCTGGCTCCACAAATTTTCCCCTGCAATATTTAAATATGAGTACCGAGGTTCAAAAACTCCATAAAACCCTACACATGTGAACACCCCAACGCAGAATGCAGCAATCGTACCAGCCAACGACTTGTGTTTTGCTATTTTCGGCGTTAGATGCCCGAATTTTCTACCGAACGTGGATGCTGCAGTGTCGGACCAGCTCAGTAGACATAATGAGATAAGAGCCACATCTTTGGAGAAGAGCGAGAAAGAAAAGATCAAACCGAGGAGGTACCATAAAACCCCATTGTAAGAATGGATCTCCTTCTTCCTCATTAAAGCCCCTACCACACGACAGTAAAGATAGTTGAAGAACGGCCAATGCAATCTGATGACATCTAGTAGAAGGATCACCACAAAGGCAATAATCAAATTTGGAGTAACGTTTTGGTAGTTGACACCTCTCGTATACAAATACAATGTGATAAAACCGATCGAGGAGTGGAATACTTTACGTGGAATTTCATGTTTCGTTATGAAATCCCCAAACCACTCATGCGATTTTAGGTGTATCTCTGTAACAGGAAGATGTACATCATCATCATCATCGTCGTCGTCGTCATCATGCGCTTTCGAACTCCCCTGTGATACCTGTTTTCCCCTAGTACCGGGCGTAGATCTCGGTGTAGCGGGCTTTCTTTGGTATAAAGAACCCTCACGTTCTGCACCATTTACTTTCAATATACTTATATTTTCAGTGTCCTCCATGACGATATCAACAGTATCCATTGATTTTGATCAGAGTTTGCAGGGTCAGATAGATAAAACAATGTAACCGTCTTTGTGGAATAATGTGCCTATACAGCTACGCGATGAGTGTAGTAACGAATGAAGTACGCGTGTCATCTATTTCGAACAAAATTCTGCTGTATTTTTCAGCACGCATTATTTTCCTTTCTTTTTTCTTCATAAAATTGTATGGTGGAAGAAATGTTACAGATCGGAAGCGTCAAGAAACACAAGACTTGGCGTAGTGTAAGGATCTGAATTCCGGTAATTGCCAGTCCAGACAGTAGTAGAATATAGTTCGTAGTATAATAAGATTCATATGGATTTTTTCTATTGATTAAAGGTGAAAAAGTAACTACTTACCAAAGAGATTATACAGATATATTTGACAAAGAAACGCTCCTACGCAGGCTTCTAATAAATCGATGCAATTAGTAGAAGGTAGTTGGCTTCTGGTAGGAGAAGGTCTTGGTAGACTTTTGGACTCTGTGGGGCAATGGGAACTTCAAGTCCTTGGTCAAGAATTGCTTGACGTAAGGTCTCTTGACGTCGGCGGTCTTTTCGATCTCGGCGACCTTTAGGATGTGGATCGATCTAAATCTGGCTCTGTGTCTGGCAGCCATGTCGGAGTATAGGGTCTCGACGGCGGCGACTCTGGAGACGTCTCTGACTTCCTTGTACATGTTGTGGGTACCAGATCTGGAGTCGTATCTGACCCAGACACCGAAGTTCTTGACCTTGGTTGGGTGAGCCTCGTGGATCTGGTTGATGGAGACAACTTCACCGGAAGCCTTCTTGACCTTGTGCAACTTCTGCAAAAAGTACCAGTATCTGGACTTGGCAACAACGTTGTTTGGAGCAAAGATTCTCATTCTGAACAACTTTGGTTCTGGAACGGATTCCGTTGGTAGGTTACGACCAATGACTTGGTATTCTTTTAGATGAGCCACTGTGGATATTTGATTTCACATTTTAACAGTCGTTAAAAGTTGAAAAGTTGATTGTTAGTATTATTGTTATGTTTGCTGGTATAGTAGGTTGAAAAAGAGTTGAGCTTTCTTCAAAAAGTTGTGATGTGATCGCCTTGGACTTGTGCTTCTTCTGTATCAATTTCCGAGTAGACTAGACAATCACTACAATCGTTCATTTTATCTTGGTCGAAACCACAATTCTCTGTTCGGTTGTGCTCTTCAATAGCACATTCATTATATCCTGGCCCGCTAGTATTAAAATTAAAATGAAGCTGTTGAAGATCTAACAACACACTCTCTCTTTCCAAACCGGATAACGTCGTTTATTACTCACTTTTTGTGTATGGTATTTGCTAAGGTCCTGTATCACAAGTGGCAGTAGCAGCTTGACTATTACACTACTGTTCTTTTGCATACATTGGAACCATATTAGGATAATAATTTTTCATGGTTCAAGCGCAAAAATATTGCGTCCCTCCTTCCCACGATCCAAGCGGGACCTGAGAGTAATTAGGCTGAAGTCCCAGCAAGGAACCGCGTAAATCTTGTACTGCTCCAACCGGGCCGCTTCCAAAATTTCCGCTTAGAGGAGTTTCTGTTAGACAGACGACCTTGATTTTTTCTCTAAAAAAACTAAAAAAACTAAAAAATATGAAATAATATTGTGGATGTCCGGATGTAAATAGTAGGAGAAATATAGATGTTTTTAGAATATAAACTTGTATATAGTTGCGAATATATAAGATTCTGCTGTGGCCATCTTGCGAAGGCACTATTTATTTGTTATTTGGAATGTGAAACAATTGATCAGAGCAACTTTCACTCCAAGTTTATGGAGATTTCATGACCATTTGATCTCAAGGAATGGTGACTATTTTGCTGATCGATCGTCTGGACTGCCTCGACGATAGGTTCTCTGACAGCGGCCGGTAGTATAGTCTCCTTGTTATTGTTTTTTCTCCTTAGGAGGAAAAAATCTCTTGTTGCTACCCACTTCTCCATTTCCAACTCCTTCATTGCATCCCAAACAGCTGACATAGAATTCCCTGGGCGCAAGTTTGGTTTCATGTCCAGATGTTTATTAATAACCTTATCCATGTGGGCCCAGTACAGAAATGGAGCAGCCGCAACGCCCAACCCGATTTGCTTCATGATTCTTTCCGCTCTTCCTGCCAAATTTAGGGTCAAATCGAAACTTCTACTCATTTCACAACAGAACTGGTCAGCTTTCTTTACCTCCCTACCGTTTGGCAAGTATTTCACCATCATTCCTTCAAACGTATTATTGATCGGAACCAGCACAGGGTCCACTGCACCCCTCACCAATGGTTTACCTCTCGTGTTAATGTACTTGTCGTTGTAGTATTTCCTGAACCGGACTATCTGTGCATGGGTGGGTTGGTACACCTGTGAATTACCCGTATCAACAACACCTTGAACTGCCATTTTAGTGTAACGTTTACCTTGTCTGAATGGGTAAGTAAACTCTTCGCCTAGCCGCTTATACGTCTTCGTTTTGATAGAGGGCACTACCTTTTCTGTCATATTCAAGCTTGTGTTAGCACAAGTATCGAAAAAATTGGTCACAGGGGAAGCTAGTTGAACGGGCTTTGAGGACATAACACTCTTGACTAACGGTTTTGTGTTTGCAACAACCACTCTTGCCATAGGCATTTTTCTCAAAAAAGAACGTGTCTCTTGATACAGTGGATAATTCTTGACATGTTCAACTGTTTTCAATTTTGTCGCATCTTTGGAGTTTCCCACTAAGGGAACTTCATTAACGGCTCCCGAAATATTTTCAGCAACAGGTGAAGTTTGAGGAACTGTCTCAAAAGCATGATTCACACTCTCAGTGGGGTGTAGAATCTGAATTTCACTCATCTTGTGTTTTCTGTAAAACTTTCTTGACATAAGTGTGCTTAGCAAATGTATCAGTATTTCGAAGAGTTGTACGAAAGTACAAACGTAAACCAAACTCTACCTAAAATAGATTTCGGACTTTTATATTCACCACTTTTTTAATATTTCTTCTGTAACACCCAAATCAAAAAAATGACACAAAAGTAATAACTTAACAATTACATTTTGGAGGGTAAGTTTATCGCAATTATGTAAAAGTATATGTGAGCTTAAATTAACTGAGGCTGACGATGAGGGTTAAGGCAGTATAATATTGTTATATACACTAAAAAGACTAGTGTATAGTAAGGAATTCTATTAATATTATAAGTTGTGCTTGACGTATCTAAGTGTTTTTAGTTGGAAGTTCTAGCATTTCAGAAATCGTCTTGAAAGATAACAAAGCTGATACTTGGCGCGTATTATAAACGTTTAGGGCAACGCGGCATCCTTATATCGTGCGGGACTACAGTGTTTGGTGACGATATATCAATTTTCCTGCACCCTATTCCAGATGACGATGGGTTTTTAGTCCATTACAAGGGGAGGACCACCTCTCACCAACAAAACGAGTGGACACAGTTATAGGAACTGCAGAATTATCTACACCATTGAATATACAAGAAGCGACACGAGGGTAATGGTTTAGTAGTCAGTTAATTGTGCTAAATAGGGTCAAATAACGCGTACCGATATTCTTTCTGAACAACGCAGTAGCTCGAAGCGATAACATTCAAACACAGTTGTCCGTAAACTTATTGGTAAAGTCATAGCTTTATCACAACCACCTCTAAGAAAAATCACAAATCTAATCCAACTGTCTGCTTTTCTTGCAAAGGGCATATTTTGTAGCTGAAACTTCATTAAATGAGCCAACCACTGCAGTACTTGACTACTGCCAAATAACAGGTATCACAAGATACATTGGTTGAGATTTTATAAACAAGAAAGTACGTCAAGGAAACTTGTGGACTTCTCCCCCTGAAGGTAAGGGAGAGACTACAATAAGATTCTATATTCAAACAAAAAAAGAACTAAAACAATAAGCAAGACGCGAAATACAGCAAACAACGTGGTCGAACATCAAGGGTTTTTTGGTCACCTGAGAAGCCGATCCTTTGGTAGGTCCACAAAATGATCACTAACGAAAAGAAAATGGAGTTTTTGTTCCATCGTTGAACTCTCTGTCCCTCTTTAGCATTCAGGAACTGCACTCCAAATCTACACTGACACTATACAGAGAGTCAATATTTGGAACCACTTATGTTAGAGTCCCAGAACAATGTTACAAAGGTTCAGAATTTCCAAGATCAGGATAAGTTGATATGGCACGTTATCTTCTCAGCGGAGTACCCCCACCCTATTTTTTACTTTGAAAATGTACCTGAACAGTAACAAATCAACTGTCATTTCCATTTTTCAGGGAATGCTCCATAATAGGATGTTTCAAAGAATTGTACGGAAAAAAATTTAGATGTGGCCGCGACGGGGCCGAATGACGAAGAGAGTTAACAACGATGCGCATAGCACATGCGACACCTGTTCCGTCGTCTAGACCTGCATTTCAGTTCTTTAATGCAGGAGATGCTTTGTTGTCCGATCGTTTATTCGTTCCGAAAATGCCTCTTTGTTGGATCTGAAGCATATTACTTCTTTGGGAAATTTATAAACACGACGAACGACTACCGAAAAGGGAAAAGAAAAAACAAATCTTGACGGAAAGAACTGTCGGAAGTCATGACGACAGCAGAAGATTGTGTAAGCTTGGGGTGACAGAGGCACTAATGGCAATGAATTCGCTGGAATTCGTTTCGTATTCCACCCCACGCGCAGAATATGCCGTAGCGAAGATCGATCCCGCCTCTATGGCAACGCCCATCTTGGGTGTGCGGTCTAAGCCTTTTTCAACTTGTGTAGGTAAGCCTAAGGAATAGTTAGAATTTCCGCACACGCAGTGGAGATGGATCAGAATACAGTAAATTATGACAGCGTTTTCCTGAAATCCTTTCCCATTGGTCTAGACTGGAACTCTTTTCTGTGGTGGACTCTGTTTCTTGGAAATATTGGTATTGTTTACACTTTTCCTAGTTATCGTTGATTTTTTGCCAGTAGAGCCCGCAACAAGCACCCATTTCAGTTATATAAACATTCATCAAAAGGAATTAGTAGGTCTGAGCGTTGTGCCAAATTCTCCGTAGGACTGGCCTTTATTTTTTTACCTATTCAAAAGACAAAACTTTGTTGGAATAAAATCATTACTTCCATTGAACCAAAAAATAAAAAGAAGCAAAGACAGGAATAACTCTTCTCAACTTCATTTTACCGTGAAGTTTATACTCGTTTAACAATTTCAGTATTAGAGCATTCATTTGTCCTCTATTCTTCTTTCATATTCTCTGAATCAATACACAAATCGAAAAATCCAAAGAACGATGCCCGACACAGTGTTATCCACACCACTGTCCAAAAGACACTGCGATCTGCTTTTACCATCGACACCAAACAAAGATACTAAGAAGGGTAAGTATCTCCAAGAGAACTTGGACACTTTCCAAAATGCAACGACTCCGTCCAAGTCGTTCCGGTTCGCGAGACATAACCCGCCAAAAAAGCTTTCCTTTGGTGTAAAGAGAACGCAATTCAAACCAACGATTATAATTCCTCTGGAAATACCTCAGACAGGGCAGACGCACGGGTTTATTGACGATTCCAACTACGATGGTGTACTGAGTCAGAGATTGGACTCCGAATCACCCACTTCTGATCTGGAGTCTATCAGTCCCCTCAGTGAAATCTCGCCTCTTCCCTCATTGTCACCAAACGGGGACGAACTGAAAAATTTCGGCGCTCTGAGGGACACTTCTCTGAATTGGAACGAGAATGCTGATCTTCACCATGAAACTTTCAAGCTGAACGAGGTAATTCACTCTAAATTGTTCGGGCCAACGAAACCTACCAATGAGAGTTCCAGGGAGGCGTGTCAGGAAGAGAGTATCATGAACTCTCCTCCAATACTCAATAAAGACACGGCGGTAAGTGCCACTGACCCATCCATGCGCGAACCAAAACATAGGTTTTCGAAACCTGAGAGGCCGATCCTGTCTCTGGGCCCAGGATACTTGAATATGATCGTCAGTGCCGGTAACGGGTCCCTGGATGACGCCACCATATATGCCACGGAGATCAATGCCACTGTTAGTAAAAGTGAAAATAAGATCCCCGTTATATCGAATGTTTGGGAACGAATAACGATACCTGTCAACAACAGTATTAAGGAGAGGCACAAACAGATAAAGAAGAACCAATTCGGTGAGTTTTACGATCTCAACGAGGAGAACGAGGGCCCGTCCGTGGCGGACAGCGAGGGAGGCGATCCGTCATTGGTTTCCACGGAAGACGATGTGGCGCTGATCAGAGGGTTCGAGTTTAAAACCACATCTGGCAAACAATCACCCTGCGAGCCCAAGATGCCAAAATCGGTGAAGTGGGCCGAACCATTAACTGATTGATTGGGGGAAGAGGAAGTGCAACAATTCAATACATTTTTTGCTACCCTTCCAAAAATATTCATTTTTTCCTATTTTATAAGGGAAACGAGAGAAGGTGACAAAGAACAGTCAGAGATCCCAACGAAAACAACACCAAAGAGACGCTAAAGACTAAGCAGAAGACTATCCTGCTACGAAAAAATGTAAATGTAATGTTTTACCATTATCTGAAAGTAAAGCATACTGTATTATTATAACTACTAGAGGGGTTCATGGATGAATAAACATACAATATATAACTGCTCCTATGAACGATACACCCGCGCGAAGGAAAGAAGAGACATTGATACACATATATTTTATAAGTAAATATATACCGATAAAACATGAAACTATATGATACTCGAACAAGGACGCAACGAGTTTACCATGTAGGTATATTGGAGGTAAGACCATTATAAATGATAGTTGTTGTGAGTCCTCTCTGGAGGCATTTATTTATGTATTTATTTGTTACCTGGGATACAGTTTGATGTGTTACAATTTGCCGCGTCGTCGATCAAACAGTCTGACCCTGCGGTTGTCGCACCGTACGCTGAAGGTGTACCGCTCTCCGACCTGTTAATCTGTGGTGTGTTTCTACTACCTGGCAAGGTGCTTCTATCTGTTGGAGACTGCCCAGCGACAAGCGAGAAACTTTTCCTGACATCGGAGCTAACGTTTGCGACGAATTCTGGCTGCACTGTAGCGGAATGGATACCATGCTGGTGGAAAATGTTCCTGATCAGCTTAGCGGTGTTGAGGTACTGTTCTGGCGAGCAATCGATCTTGATGTGGACCGATGCGATGTAGATCGCCTCTGTGAGGTTCCAAATGTGGAAGTCGTGCACTGCGATCACGCCCGGCACGGCCAGTATCTCTCTTTGCACCTCATCTGCCGAGATCGTCGATGGGGTCGCCTGCAAGAGAATCCTTGATGCTCTACGGGACAACGGTAGCGCGGAGGAGAAGATAATGACCGTGATGACAAGCGAAACGACTGGATCCGAGTAAAACCTCCACCAGTAGTCCGTTTTCCAAATGGACAGTGCTGCGAAAATGACACCAACGTTCCCCAGGGCGTCCCCCATAACGTGTAGAAACACACCGTGCATGTTCAGTGACTTGTGTGACTGTTCACCTCTCTTAGGGGGGACTGCCGCCGCCCCCTGGCCCCCCATCAGTGGAGTGTGTTCCTCGTTAACTATGCGGGCGGGCATCACGTCCTCGATATTGGGGTCCTCTATATCCAAGTGTTCGTGTCCGTGAGAATGTTCATGTCCATGGGAGTGCCCTGCAGCTTCCTCCTCGTCCCCTAAGTGCGAATGCGAGTGTCCGTCGTGACCATGCTCATGGAACAGGAACAACCCGACGAAATTCGATATCAGCCCTGCTACACCGACGTACAGCACCAGCCGTGGGTTTTGAATCTCCTGTGGTTCAATAAGCCTCTGCAACGCCTCTATCAGGATGGAGAAGCACAGTGCGATCAGGAAAACGGCGTTCACGAGCGCCCCAAGGATCTCTGCCCTCTTCCAACCATAAGTGTATTTCGCGTCTGCGTCCCTGTTCTTCGCGACGTCCACTGCCCAAAGAGCCACAAGCAGCGAGAATATATCGTTCAGCATGTGGAACGAGTCCGCGATCAGCGCCAGCGAGTGCGACATGTACCCTATCGTGATTTCCAGCAGGAAGAACACAGAGTCCAAAACCAGCAACGAGATGATCCGCACCTCTTTACCAGACATCATCGTGGACCGCCTGTGTATTTGTGCGTGTGCGTGTGTGTGTGTGCGTGTGTGTGTATATTACTGAGTCAACAGGGCAGCTACCATCTCTGTACAGGGTCCCAGCAGCACCCTCTTCGTGACTGCATCGCCCACTCGCTCTCTTATATAACACAATCGCACCGAGTTGCGGACCTCGAGGGTGCGCCAGTTGCCGGAAACGGAGAAGACTCCCAAAGAGGAAATAAAAAAAAACATGGAAAAAAAGCGGAAATTAGGGCTTTAGACAAGCCCTAACAAGCCCTAGCAAACCCTAATTAGGTCTTGAAAGAACCCTAATTAGGTCTGGAGAAGAACCCTAACTAGGGTTTGGCAAATTAAAATTAGGGCTTTACATAAAACCCTAACAAACCCTAAATTAGGGCTTGTGCAAAATCCAAAGTCCGGGTGACACAACAAATTTTGGCGTGTTGGGGTAACCCCCCTTTTTTAAATTACGCGTAAGAAAATCACATTCGCCCCTCTTCCGTCCGTTATCTTTCGCATATATAAAGGAGGAGAGGGGAAGAGGCAGCATCATCGAGTAAATCTACCTCACTACAGAGACCCCATCAGAGTGTTTACTGTGTAGAAGAGCCTCAAGAATGACTTTCCAGTGCAATGTGCCCGTTGGGGAGGCCGAGAACGAGCATGAGACGGCACCAAGGAGGAACTACCTTGCCGAGGATGCCCCTCTGGTGAGACCCAGGGACTTCAAGTGTAACAGTGTCTACGAGTTTATTCAGGAGTGTGTGGAGAGGTACGGGGACCGCAACGTGCTTTCTTGGAGAGACGTTGTTGATATCCACGAGGAGAAGAAGATGGTCACGAAGAGGGTGGACGGACAGGAGAAACAAGTGGAGAAGACGTGGATGTACTACGAGATGAGCCCCTACAGGTACATCACGTACAACAATTTGCTGGAGAGGATCTTGGAATTGGGGAGAGGGCTTGTTAAGATTGGTTTGCAACCAGGGTCAGAGGATAAGTTGCACATCTACGCGTCCACTTCGTACAAATGGATGGAGATGTTCCTCGGTGCACAGACGCAGAATATCCCCGTTGTGACCGCGTACGATACTTTGGGGGAGAGCGGGCTCACGCACTCCATTAAGCAGACTCAATCCACTGCTATCTTCACTGACAACTCGCTTTTACACACTCTTGTGGCCCCCATGGAGAAGACCTCTCATATCAGGTACATTATCCACTTCGAGAAGATCGACCCGGAGGACAAGAGACAGGGCGGGAAGATATTTTCCAGTGCCAACGACGCCAGGGAGAAAATCTTAAAGATCAGACCGGACGTCAAGTTCTTCAGTTTCGAAGAATTGGTCAAGCTTGGTGAGGACAACAGGGACATAGAGACGCACACGCCAGCGGCGGACGACTTGGCATGTATTATGTACACCTCGGGGTCCACAGGAGAACCCAAGGGTGTTGTTTTGAAACAGTCCAACATCATTGCTGGGGTTGGTGGTGCGGATCTCTGCGTGAGGCATATCACGGGCCCCGATGACCGAGTCATTTGTTTCTTACCGCTAGCGCACATCTTCGAGCTTGCGTTCGAACTTTTGTCCGTGCTGTGGGGGTCGTGTATCGGGTACGGGACCGTGAAGACTTTGACGAGCGCCTCGATGCGTAACTGCCAAGGTGATCTTGCCGAGTTCAAACCGACGATCATGGTTGGTGTTGCGGCCGTGTGGGAGACCGTGCGGAAGGGGATCCTGCACCAGATCAACGAGTTGCCCTTCCCCATGCGCAAAGTGTTCTGGGCCGCGTACTACGCGAAGTACCAGATGAAGCAGTACGGGATCCCCGGTGGCGACGCACTGGGGAACTTGGTCTTCAAGAAGATCAAAGCCGCGACGGGTGGGCAATTGCGGTATCTGCTGAACGGTGGGTCCCCCATCAGTGTCCCAGCACAGGAGTTTATCTCTACTCTTCTGGCGCCTATGTTGATCGGGTACGGTCTCACAGAAACGGTTGCCAACACGACGATCTTGAACCCTTCGCATTTCGAGTTCGGTGTCGCTGGTGATCTGACTGGTGCAGTGACTGTGAAACTTGTCGACGTTGAGGAACTCGGGTATTTTGCGAAGAACAACCAAGGTGAGATCTGGATCAAGGGCGCGTGTGTGACCCCTGAGTACTACAAGAACCCAGAGGAGACAGCTAAAGTGATCACGAAGGATGGGTGGTTCCAGACTGGTGATATTGGGGAGTGGGTGCCCAGCGGACACTTGAAAGTGATCGACCGGAAGAAAAACCTGGTGAAGACTTTGAACGGGGAGTACATTGCGTTGGAGAAGTTGGAGTCCATTTATAGATCGAACCAGCACGTGCAGAATATCTGCGTGTACGCCGACCAGACACAGGTGAAACCCGTTGGGATCGTTGTGCCCAACCACAAACCTTTACTGAAACTTGCTCAGAAAATCGGTGTTGTTGACGAGGGTGCGTCCGATGTGGACATGGACCACCACTTGAGGGACCCTAAGTTGCAACAAGCGGCACTTGCCGAGTTTTTGAGCACGGGGAAACAACAGGGGCTCGCGGGGATCGAATTGCTCGCAGGTGTGGTGTTTTTCCCCGAGGAATGGACCCCCCAGAACGGGTATGTCACCTCTGCTCAGAAATTGAAACGTAAAGAAATCTTGGAAGCCGTGAAGGATGACGTTGCGAAAGTGTACGGCAAATAACTGACCAAACTCCTCAAATAGCTTATACGTTAATACATGTTTTTTTACATACATAGTCTGTGTTATATTTATACTGTGCGTAATTACCGTCGTTTCTTTGAATCCGGTTTTCCAAGTTTTGTTGAGTGAAACGGCAAATTGGTGAAAATTAGATTGGACCGAGGAACGAACGAAGAGCCGAGACGGTGACGGCCCCATACTACCACACTACACTGCCCCGATGGACAACTCCACTACGAACCTGTACGTGGGGAACATCGACCCTCGCGTCACACGTGAACAGCTCTACGAGTTGTTCGTCCAAGCATGCCCCGTCGTGTCGCTCCGCTACCCACGTGACAAGGTGCTGCAGACGCCACAAGGCTACGCCTTCGTCGGCGTCCCCAGCGTGCAGGACGCGGACTACGCGGTGCAACTGCTGCACAACTGCGTCACGCTGCACGGCCGCCCGCTCAAGATCCGCCGTGCGCGGCCGGACTCCGCCGAGGCCGCGGACACAGCACCGGTCGCGCGGCTGTACGTCGGAGGACTCGCGGCCACAGTGGACGCGCAGCAGTTGGCGCGCGTGTTCGGGAAATTCGGCGCACTGTACCGCCCGCCCACAGTGCACCCCGCGGGGGAGGCGGGCCGCCGCTACGCCCTGGTGGAGTTCAGGTCGTACGGGGACGCGGACGCCGCCCTGGACGCGCTGGCGGGGGCCACGCTCGCGGGCGGGCGCGTCAGTGTGGCGTACGCTCGGCGTGGGGCGGGCGGCAGGGGCCCTCCGTTCGGGTCCCAGGCGGACCGCCACCTGAACGCNGAAGCGCGCCGCAACGGGCGTCTGTGAACCCGCCGGTAGGACCCGCCCGCCAACGTGGTACCCACCCCCACCCTGGGCCCACCCCCACCCTTTATGGAAAGCGTGGGGTGGGTCCGGTGAGGGTGACGCCACTGCTGCGCACGGCTCCCCTGTTTTTTTTAGGGGTGCGCCGCGTTCCCCTAAGGGGACAGCCGCCCACCTGCGCCATGCGCCCACCTGCGCCCGCTGCCGGAGTATAAAAGGCGCGCGGTTCTGTGGTTTTCTTTGTGTTGTCTCGCCCTCTGCTTCTCCTGCTTTCGCTCCTGCTTTTGGGACGCTCACACGACCAACTCTCGTATAACACAATATCCAATGCAGTTTGCTAAAGTATTCATCCCAGCCGCCGCTTTGCTTGGTTTCGTGCAAGCCCAGGGCAACACCACCACGCACACCTCGCACAACGCAGCCGCCATGCCGCTGGACGGCAAGCACGTCGGTGCCAACGCAGGCGCGGCAGGCGCGCTCGTCGCAGGTGCTCTAGCGTTTCTGCTGTGAATTTTCTAAGAGCCCGGAGGGGCACACAAAAACCCCTTCTCTATCTTCTTTCTCACTCAATTTTTTTATATATATAGTTACTTTTAGTTCGTTATAAATCATATTGTTTCACTCAGTCTCTCCCCCCGCGGTACAGCACGTACCGGACCCGCTCGTCACTTTCGTTACGTAACAAGCATATCTCGTCGAACTTCACATCGACGTGCCACTTGCCCTTGTAGGTTACCAGCGACCGATTGTCCAATTTAAACTCACCGTAGAAACACACATGCATGGAGTGGCTGGGACGGTCCAGGGGACTGGGTGGGTCCCCAAGAGGATGCTCGTACCGGAAAGTGCCACCGTAAACGGCCTCAGGTTGTAACAAACGATCGTACTTGATCCCAAGGGACTCCAAACAGTTGACCGCAGCAGACCGTATATCTATAGACTTGTGACTGAACCTCCATTCGAAAAGGAAGGGCACTCTGTGCCAATGTAACGTGATCCCCGGTGCGTTTGAAGAAGATCTCTCATCGGCGGTGGGACCCCGACGGAACGAAATACCGTAGATGACTGGATCCTCGTCCTCACACCACACATGCAGGCGGTCAGGGACCACCTTTTGTTCACGGAGAGAGGGTCGTATCCTTAGGGGCACACCGTACTGTTCCTGGATGAACTCGTGTGAGGAGAGCCGTTCTACAACTCGTTGCTCCACAAGGTTTGCCAGTTGGTCCAAATTTAAACGTGACCGCTCGTACTCGCTCAACTCATGGATCCTTAGACAGGGGAACAACGGGATGTACGACTCTCCGCCAAGGTACATTACTTTGTACCCAATTTGGTACCCGAAGAGGGCCCCAAAGAGAGACAGAGACACAGCCCATACCATAGCACGCCGCCGCTGCGTCCGGAACCCATGGATCGCTTTAGTCAGATCCTCTGTGGGGGGTCCGTTTCCAGGATTAGAGAAGAAATGGCACGAATCTGGGGGGGGCCCTCCGACTCCCCCGCCCCCGCGGCCCCTCTGTCTCACACACGCCCCTTGGAACAAACGCCGACAGAACACGGGACTGCGTAGCCGCGCAGCACTACCTCGAACCACACAACGTAGCATCGTCTGGTCCCTTCTCTACCCCCCCAGACCAGCAAACAACCTCACCACACACATCTTCTTCCACTGATTTGGTAATCTTTTTTTTTCCAATTTTGGAGTCAGCATTCGGGGGAGTCATCTTTGACGTGCCTGCGCAGATCTCACTCGTCATCGCTCAGCACCAGGGCCACCCTGGGTCCGCGTCTTCGTCCCGTCGGGTCCGGACTCTGCTCGTCGAGGCTATCGCCACTCACGAACTCGTCCGCGCTGTTGTGCTCGTAGAAGTCGCTGTCAGGGGACGACTGCTGCGAGTCGCTCTCGTCCGCATCCAGCACGGCGTACACTCTCTTTCTGCGGCCCAAGGTGCTGTCGTTGTCGTTGCTTCCAGGGCCGTCCGTTTCCTCCTCGTCGTTCTCTATGAAAGAGTCCAAATCGGAGTCCATTTCGTCATCGTGGGGCTCGTCGCCCGAGCCGCTATCCTGCGCCTCCAGATCGTACACGGACCCGCGCGGCCTGTCTTCCGAGGACCCGGACTCGTAATCTGATTCAGAAGCACGCTGGTTTCCCCCACGCTGCATCTCTACAGTGATACTTTCGTATTCGCCCTCGCTGTAGTCGTCCGCGAGGGCAGGAGGAACCCCCGTCCCCTCCGTGTCCCGCGAGGGCCGAATTACGTTCCGTATCCGGAAATGACAATGCGGACACACGTTATCGTCGCCATCGTCGTCCACATCGTCTGGATCCAGCTCCCAATGGCAGTTCCCGCACCGGGGGATCCCGTCGTCGTCCATATCCGTCACAGCGAGTGTAGAGTTCACAAACACACCGTCGAAAAGGTTCTTCGACGTTGCGTCTCGACGATATGCGGTCATATCATTGTCCCTCTGAGCTAGAATTGCCACCCACTCAGAATCAGGGGCAGCGTTCTTCACGAGCATTTCCAGGATGTATTTTAATTGATGGTCCAAAAACATGTTCATGTTCGGAGGATGGCTCACCACGGATCGACAGTCGGGACACTTCAGCACCGTGTTCTCATTAGAAGTCAGCCAGTGCTTCAAACACGTGTAGCAGTAATTGTGGCCACACTCAACCATCATCGGCACACTCATCAATTCGTGGCAGATGGTGCAGACACAGCATTCAAGCAGATTCTCACACACTTTTTTGAATCGCTTCTTGCCCAAAGCATCACATATAGGCTTTACTCGAGTCATCGTTAAAATGGTTATCACTCTCTGGGAAACTGCTGTTGGACGGCCCTTTCCGACAGGTAAGATCCAACGCCTTGCCCTCTGGCCTTCGACTTCAATAAAATCATTGAAGAAAAAAATATCGATATTAAAGATCTTAATGAGAGTGAACATGGGTATAACGAAAAGGCAGATGCTATTACCATAAAGTTGGAAGCAACTACAATTGTTTTGTAGCTGTCTTATGTGTTCATATATGTTCGTATATAAATGTACTCACTGTCCTCCGAACTAGTCGGATGCGTTCATTCAGATGAATCCAATAACTTCTGCAACACAATAAGCAGTTCGTTGAGACCGTTGACGTGCTCCTTAGCGTTTGTAGAACTGGTGTCTCCATACACGATCCCGTGCCCATTCTGTATTTTCTTAGCATTCTGCTCCTCCTTGATACAGTTGAACAGTGGCTCAATGACAGGGGACGACGAACCCGTGATGCTGATGAACTCTATTATATCCTGGGAGTCACCCGTTACCGTACTGTTGGCCGAGGAGCTGGTGTTATACACATTCATCAAAAATTGGAACGCAGCCAACGACAAACCTGTCTCTTGCACAAACAAAATGCCCTTGTGAATGTACGCGTGTACGTTTTTGTCGTAAAATAACGTGTTGATGTGCGTGATAGCCTCACCAATAACACCAGCTACCCGATCCTGATCCTCCGCATTTTCAGTGTGGAACCGGATCATGGACTCAGCAATCTTGTAGTAAGAGCCGGGAAGTCTTTCAATCTTATCGTCCAAAATTTTGATCACCTGCGATTTCCAATTAACTTGCTGGACAATGTTGTACCACAAGTCATTAATTCTCACGTAAGCACCATTCTCTGCAATCAACCCAAGATTAGGGACACGTGCGTACAGACGCTCCAACGTGGCTTTCGTGTGTGAGTTCATGACGAATACAATGTTTTTGGCGGTCAATTCGTTCAAAAACGTGATCGTCCTCCCTGTAGGTGGCTCAGAAATCTTGAAGATAAACATGCGCTTTTTTGATTTCTTATAGTCTTCGTACAACGTATCGTATGATAGATTAAATACCGTATTCCTCTCTTGACTGGACTCCCAAGCGTTATCAATGCCCTGCAAACAAGTCTTAACCCAATTGTCGGAGTCATTCTCGATGATGACTTTCATTAAAGATTTCCAATTACGTCTCCTTTCCTGACAAGGCATCTCTAACCCTCTTTTAATCGATTTCGAAACGTGTTTTATATCCCATGGATTTATCAAAATGGAACCCTCACCTAACACAGAGGCGCTGCCTGTAAATTCAGACAAAAGTAAAGGTGCATTCTTTTGTTCAGAGGAGGCAAGAAACTCGTGACATGTTAGATTCATACCCTCTCTCAAAGAATTGACGAAAAACAGATCAGCTTCCGAGTTTAAAGCCAAGTACTGTTCAAATTCCAACTCTTTATGCAAAAAGACAACAGGCTGCGACATGCTGATATTGGACGACAAAGAATTGATCCTATCCACAATCAACATCACTTGCTTTTGGTCCTCGTTGTCCTCTGACTTACCCAAAAATATTTGAATCAGAACAATGTTGCCAATATATGATGGGTTTTCCAACAAAAACCGTTCATATGCAAGCATTTTCTTGTTGATACCACGGATCTTATCAGATTGATCCCTACATATGATCAATTTCTTACCTGCCCACCTCTCCTTTATCATGTTACGCCACGATTGGACTTTTTCCTTCTTCAACTGGTCAAACAGTGAGAAAGTGTCGATACCGACAGGGACACTCTTCACAGAGATAATACAGCCCTTGTACTTCAGTGCATCTTCCTTGGTCACATCGGCCATCAACAATCTGCTTGACGTCTGTAGGAAATGTCTTGCGTATTCTGTGGTTTGGAAGCCAACACAGTTAGCACCAAGGATACCCTTCAGGATCTTTTCTCTTTGAGCAAAGCACTTGAAGACTTCACTACTGGGGAAAGATACATGCAAGAAAAACCCAATTTTCGCGTGAGGCAACAATTTTCTTACCATTTGTGGTACTAGCAGCAAATGGTAATCATGAATCCAAATCGTATCACCCTCTTTATACACCTGTGCTATCTTGTTGGCAAACAGTTGGTTCAAATCTTTATAATAGTTCCAAGAGTGGTCCTCAAAAGCCTTTGAATTTGGGTTATCTGGAATCTGGTAGTGTAAAGTGGGCCATAAAATCTGTTTACAGAAATTCTTGTAGGCACCTTTGAAAGTGACGTCGTCAGAAACCACTGCAGTACAATTGAACTCATCCTTTAATTTGTTGGTAATAGCTGTGCTGATATCAGGAGGGATCTCGTCAGTTGGGATACCAACAGTGCCGACCCACTCTACTTCATCAGTTATTGTCTTCTCGTTCGTACCGATGAACATTGCATTTTTCAAAGCACCATTACCTTTTTCATTTGGGACAATGGACCAGGGCAATTGCGCGAAGAGTTCATACGAGTTTTTCAGTCTTTGAGAGGTGGGTCCTCCCTTGGTAGATGAGAACCCCCCAAATTGGGGTACAACGTAATCTTGTCTTGACTCAGTTTCCAAGTCTGATTCGTCTTCGGACACCTCCTCAACAAGTTCCAATGAGGTCTCTGGTACAGCAGATACGGGCACCCTTTTCATCGAGGGTTGAGCGTTCATCTCAATATGCATCTGTTTGAGCTTAGCAACGTCCACTACGGCTGCTGTGAAATCTGGGATTGGCCGAGACTTTGGTCTTACCACAGTCTTAGAGGCAGCGTCAGAAGAATGGGCGCCACCTAACTTGCTGAACACGGCATTCAGTGATGCTGGGTGACCGGACCCAGAATCGACGGCGACGTCCGAGGCGGGCCCATCAGCGGCCAATTCATCCTCCGGGTTGGCTGCGTTAAAGAACTCCTCCACGGATTCTCTGTTGGTATTGACTGGGTTGCTGTTTGTCTCTGTGGCTGTTGTGTTGATTGGGTTCTGGGCATGTGCTGTCAAGTTCTCCAAAAACTGTTCAGAGCTGACTACAGGCACGTCCTCGAGGACAGTGGGCTCATTGGGGATTTCCTTCGAGCTTTTCAGAAACGGTGGGTTCGAGTGCACGGAACTGGACCTCTTCGGCTTGTTCACAATGGAATCGACATCGAGGCTATCCAATTTGACCAGCTTACTCTCTGCTAATTCGGCAGCTTTAAACTCAGAATCGTCAACTTTGAACTCTGGCTGGAAGGGCAGAAACAGCGAAGCAACAATAATTGTCATTCTAGAGAGTTTCTATCGGTCTACTGGGACTACAAAGGAAGCCAATTGATGGTAACTAACCCAAATGAAGTAAGCAAAGGGTGAACCCCCTTCTCGAGAACCCTTCCTTTACGTGATCAGCAGGAAAAAAAGAAGAGAATTCCTGGAAAAGGGGTCCAGTGTTCTGATCCTCTGTCCTGCGTTCGACTTTCGAACGTAGACCATTTGTGTTTTTGCAGGTGATCTGTTACAGTACAGCGCTTGTTGACAAAGGAACAGTACAAGATGTGTACACACACTCAGGTTGGTTCTCGTGACAGCAGTTATGCTCTACACGGATGCTCCGTACATCTTGTGAGTGAACTTAAAGGAGTGAAAAAAACACACGAGTGAATAGTACAGGATTTCTCACACTCACAGAACATGAAATTTTTGGGCTTGGGTTTTGAAACTGTTGCTCCTACGGTCTACTTACATCAGGGATGGACAATTCAACGATTGTGCTGATTGGTATTTTGATTTTAGGGTATCTGCTTACTTTGAAACAGAATTCGAAGAAGAGAGAGGAGAAATTGAAGCTGATAAATAGAGTACGAAACTTGAAGGCAGAGGAGAACGAGATGTTAGCAACACCTAAAACGGATACGAAAGAGACTCCCCAAAACCTCAACCCTGAAGGTGTGACTGACGGAGAGGAGAAGCCTGATCTGGACGAGATTGAGGACAAAAAACCGTTTACCAAGAGAGAAGTAACTCAGGATATGATCGAAGTGGTACAAACATTAGCCCCAAATTTGGACGTTGAACAGATTCGTGCCAGTCTGCAAAAGACAGGATCTATTGAAAAGACGGTGACCTACTATCTGGCTGGGGAAGAGTTCCCATCTGCTGATGAGTGAACCCCGCCTTTCGCCTGTCTGTACCTAATAAATACGTAATGCAACCTCAAACTGTATGTGAAAATGTATATACCTAGAAGAGATGAGGAGAAATGTATACTTACTCTGTAGCATTGTGTTTTATTTTCTTCTTCACGGGCAGTATATTTATTATGCTGTTCTTGTCGTCCCTTGGGGTTCCCACAGTCTCTGTGGCTGAAGGCACCGTCAATCTATCGTTTCCTAAGTGGTCCGCATACAGTTCTTTCAGAACCTCTGTACGGTTGGTCAATTTCGACCCGAATAGCGATGTGCCCATGGCGATGTACGAACAAAACCCGTCAGTGGATGAGATCATCAACAAAGAACCATCTTCCGACCAAGATAAATCCGTCAGAGGTGTGTAATGCAAATTCCCGACAACCGCTAGCGGTTTTAACGACACGGTATCGTAAACCAACACCTCGTTCGTGGTAGCCACTGCAAATATTAATTTGTAAGGTAGGTCAATGTACGGGTTGGTCCCTCCCTCCAGCGTGTAAAGGTTGCTATTGAAGGATATCGCGATAGCAGGTTTCTTCAAAAAGGACAAGACGGCCACTGGTTTATTACTGTTGGACTTTATAGCCGCTCTTGAGTATATGTAAACGGAGTTGTGACATTCCAGGTTATTTGCCGATTCCGCGGCCTCCTGAGTCTTGAAAATCCCTGCAGGGATGCAGAAAAGGGTCCCACAGGGTGACACGGTCAGCCGTCTAAAGAAGGAGGGCAACGTTTCATTGTGGAACAGATAACCGGACCTACTCTTGGTGAAATCCATTGTCAACCGGTCCACGGACGACCTTGCCGGCAATTCACACTTAACAATCTTATTTGCCAGTTTCATTTCGGTCAGTTCATCCCCCGATGTCGAGAACTCTAACTTGTACACGTTGACAGATCTATCCGTTGACTGCGACAAGATAAACTCATTCCGAGGGTCCCAAGTGACCCCCTGGACGTAATGGTTGTGCTCTTTCGAATGTAATATACATTGTTCCGTGGCGACGTTGAATACACGGACGCAGTTGTCCATGCACCCAACGACGATATATTGGTCACAGGGCGACCAACACAGATCGTATATTTCAGAGTTAGATGAGTGTCTTAACCTTCTGCAAATAACCCACTTTTCTTGTGGGTCTGAACCATCTTGCACCTCACTGTCGCTATCCCGGGTCATAAGCGGCGTTTGGAAACTCCGGGCACCATCCGGGCTCTCTTGCTCCCAGATGATAATCTGTCCGTCATCGCCAGCAGAGGCCAATTTGTCACCTTTGTGGTTGAACCGCAACACGTTTACAGCTTGCTCGTGCTGTTGAAGCGACGATATAAACTCTATAGCATTCACTTCCCCACGCGGGTCATTGTCACTGTGATCTTTTTTCTGAACATTCAAGGACCAGACACGTACTTTGTTGTCACCTCCAGCGGTGAACAGTTTCTGCCCACTGGGGCGCAAGCCGGCCCTAGACGGCTGGAAACACACACTGTACACTGGTTGTGACTCATGCCAATATATCTGCAAATTAGAAGCCTCCATGGCGCACAACCGGATGGACACAGTGAGAGTTCTCAACTGAAACGTGTCAGACTTGATCTACGCGATTTCAAGCAATTGTTATATAATATACATGTGGAAAAATAGTGTATACCTTGGGAAGAGTTGACAGTAGAAAAGAAAACGTATGGTGTGTAAGATGAAATGAAACACAGCGCAACCTGTACGGTCCAAGAGTCCAAGGGTCCAGCCCTCGACCCTTGGACCCTCGCAAGGACAGTGACGGGTCTACCCAGACTGCAACTACACTTGATCCTAGATGCTATATGCTCTATATTAACTTAAGAACTGCAACCCTAACTCTTTTGCACAAACAGCACAAAACCCTAATCAGACCACGTGACGGCAAAAAATGGCTAAAACCCTAATTAGTAGACCTGGTGCGGAATTGCACGTGACAGGATAGTGCTAAGTACGTGCTGAAAATGCTATAACAACAGGGTCGCCCCGACTCGGCCGATCATAACGCAATTCACATTATCAACCTCTACAGTTGCACCTCGGAATTTCCGCGTTATAATGCAGAAAACCTGCTTTCCTCAATTAATTAACATATAAAAAGATCTTGTATACCCGCCCATTAGAATCTCTCCTACCTCGCTCTTTTTAAGTAAAAGCCAGTGATAGCCATAATATACGAATGACAGTATTGCTGTAGTACTTGAATTGCAAGGTCTGTACAAAAGGTATATAGATAATAGTGCTCTGCTTATCCTTTCTTGCCTCCATTTGCGAAATTCACGTGATCAAAAAACTTTTTTCTTCGTGCGGAATCCAGTCCCGCACCAGGTCTACGTTACTAATTAGACCTGACACGTTTTCTGCACGTGACACCCGCAAATTTTACGCACAGAGAAAAAAAATAAAAGTATAAAAGCGAGATCGAAAAGACGGTTTTCTGTACTAGAGTTGTTCGTCGTGGTGTGGAAAGTTTGTCGTTTTGTGCTGCCTCCTATTGCTTCTGTCAGTTGTACCCCCCACTCGTTCAACGGCCGTCAGTCGACGGCCATGGAAATAATACATACGAGTGGAAAGTAGTTAACAGCACATATGTCAAATTCCCAGTAGACTCAGCGGGAATACCGAAAATATGTCTACTGGAGCCGTAATTGTGCTAATATTAAACCAAAAACCCTCGAGGATGAGCCTTCCACATGATATTTTTTTTATCAGGGATGATGCGACACTTTCACCGTGCCGCATTTTATTTAATTTTATTAAATTTTAATCCAGGTTCTTGTACGCTGACGTACTCCATCCTCGAACATCACCGTCCACACTCGCCGTAACGCACTTCTTTGAGTAACCAACTTCTTTGTAAAGGTTTCCGTAATACCGGTATATACTGTCCATGCTGGTTGTCCGGCGCTCTCTTTTTACCCGGTAAACAGAGCATCTCTTATAACGTCAGAAAATTTTCGAGTTTTTTTATTTAAAGGAATATCTTGATATTGCGCATACACAGAAAGGTTCAATTGACATATAGATATATAGTTATACAGGCTACGAACACCGCGGCAATGGCAGGGAAAACACTTAGCTTTAAAGATGTCGCTGCGTTCCTGCTGCAGTCGCGTGAGGCGGCAGAACGATCGGATCCCCTCGCACGGCCCAGTCTCGAGCTGGTAGAGGAATTCGTGGAACAGAACAGGGATCTTGTAGTCAATTTGGCTCAATGGGATGGGCCCTGCGAGATGCAGAAACCAGAGATTGTACAGTCGATTACCGTCAGAGGTACACAGGTCAGCGGGATCACAGAGAGCGATTGTCGCTGTGCGTTCGCGCTTGCAAAGACATTCCAATTGAATTATAAAGATACACTAAGGGTTATTGTCCGCGAGAGCTCCAGGGGCCAGAAGGGAGGGAATATTGACGAGAGTACACTTGTGTCTGGCTTGATTGCCGTCTTGGAGGAGAGAGACGCAACTATGGACGTGGCCTTCCACAGCATTGACCGTTCAGATTTGTCGGAATCTCAAGGGAAAGCCGTATTGGGAAGACGCAAAGAAATGATACAGCATCTGTTTCAGAATCTGAAACAGCTTGTCGCAAATTTCACCAAGTTAAACGAAATGGATGCCACAACGGCCTCAGCAATCGTAACGGACCTGTCAGGAAACGACGGTACAATGTTGAAACTGATAGAATTGAAAAACTGGAAGGACGTTATCCACATCACCAAAATTTTGAAACTTTTGGCAAACGTCTTGCTAAATTTACCCCTTCAGACGGACTTCGTCGTGGATTGGTTCAACGAGGTGCCCAATTTTACCCATTTTTGGGAAAACACGTTACTCGTCTCAGTACCAGATCTACCCTTTTCTATCGTGGCCCAACTGGAAGCACTGATCACTTTGAACTCTCTTCTTGTTCTAGGGTTCGACAGCACAATATCCGCGATAAATACTGATACACCGTACTTTCAGGACATAAAAACTTTCATCAAGATACAATCCATAATCGAAACCCAATTAACTCATGATCCAGTGTTGCTGTACATGTGGTCGTTCGCACTCTTCACCAAAGCGGTGCTAATAGACGAGGGATCTGATGAAACTTTTATGAATGAATATTTGATTGCAAATAATAACAACTCACCGAGCACAGTATCAACTGTCTTTGCCTCAAAAGCTGAAAAATTAAACGTTTTCCAGACCATTTCAGATCTGACAGAGTCCCTGTCATCAGATGTATTGTACCCTACGATAATGTCCTCATTTGTCACATTCATGCTGAATTTTGTTCCCTTGACTACAGAGGTTACACAGATGATCAAGATTGTTATGAAGAAAGTACCAACAGAATTCATAGAGAAGTTTTTAACCACGGACATTTTTGAGAGAAGGCTGGCAGTACTGAAGGCAAAGCTGCCATTGATCAATGAAGCGCTTTTACCCCTGATCAATATATCATCGATAAATTTCGAGTTCGCAAATTTTGAATGGAAAGAACTGAACACTTATGCGTCAACGACAAAATTGGGAGAACTAGACTACGATCTTGCTGATCTCGATAGGGGGGACAACGCTGCACTGGTGTCACAAAATGACCTCATAGTATTGAAGCAGGAAACACTAATAAATCCACCCTTGGAAAACGATTCTACCGTAAAAATGCCGATTCCATCAAACACTAAGGGTAAAATCCTAGATACTGGGCTCGATGATAGCTTGGTAATTTTTCTACTTGACTACAATGGTTGGTCCGTTTTGGGTAGAGTCCTCCATAACCTGTGCGAAGCGTACTTCGAAAAGGGCAAAGATTTGGATTCCCGAAGTATAAACTTGATGATATCCATCATAGAACTGATTGGTAGTGTAGTGGGCCCCTGTTTGCCAAACGAAAAAAAGGGATCAGAGATCTTACAATATCTGGCGAATAACCTAAATGGTGGCGATATTGTTTCTGTAATGTTTAAAATCTATGAGATCGCTCTTAATAAAAGAGATTACCGAGTCACCTGTGCATGCGCTGAATTCACGAACAATCTCGTTGTCAACTTCCCACATTTTGTTTGGTCATACCTAACACGCTCCTCCCTTTTCGACAGATACGGTAAAACAGGATTATCTTCTATCTTTTTAGGAACGCTGGAATTACCTAACGGTGAGTACGGATTCACCATTCACCTATCAGAATTGGCAATCCGGTTGGTGGAAGATGCATTGACACTGCAAAAAAGTGTCTCGACGAGAATACAAAAGGACATTCTACAAAAACTGGCTCAACAGTTAATAAACATTTTTGAAAGTTGCCAGTCTTGGAAGTTCAATGATTTGAATCAAAGGTTCAAACTGTGTTATAACTTGACATCATTCTTCTCTAAAGCACTGTACAACGTTTTTGGTATTGACCCAGACAACAAACCAGAAAAGAAGGTCACCAAAGTTTTGGGAGATATTAGTGATATGATTATAAAAACGTTTCTAAGATCTCATTCTGCAGACTCCTATTCGGCAACTTCACTACTGAACATCTTAACATCACAAACTGAAAACCATATGGCGACTCTAGGAAACAAGGCATACGGATTAATGTACACGAAATTGATCAAATCATCGTTCGAGCTAACCAACCTACTGATTGCTATGCGAGATCTGCTGAATCTTCAGCCCAGCATCTTTGAGAAAGCAATTTTTTCTAACGCAGCAACCTTTGCGGAGTTCTATATCGGTAGCCCAGCCCTGAAAAGAAAGATTATAAACCTATTCGGTTATCTCATCAGTGCAACGTGGAACGGGGATACTCCATTTTTACTGTCATATCTGGGTGAAATGAACTCAAAGAAGTTATTGAACAGCATCAATGAGGACCTACAAAAACCATTGAAAAACTTTCATTTATTAAGAGACATTTACACATTTGTTGGAATATTAATGAAGAGCAAACAGGATGGACTGGCAATATTATTTTTAACGGGCAACATCGCCTCTAGAAAGACCCTTGAATCAACGGACGTAGGAGCCAAGAAAAGTACGACCAAAGATGATGGTGCGACAGATAGCTCAATACTCAACACCTTAAAAGGCAACGCACAGAATATGGTCAGTCTTCCTGAGTTTGTGTCATGTGCGTTGCTTGAGGCAATTGCATTCTCGTTCAACTCGTGGGTTCACTCTAAAAGTTTAAATTTAGTGAAGGATACCAATTTTATTAGTGTGCTTATGAAGAAGGTCAACAGTTTCAAACCTCAACCATTATACAAGACTGACGATATGACAAAGAAAAAGATGATTACCCACTACTCCAAAGAATATAGACTGATATCTAGGATTGTAGAGGTGTTTGCGTTGTATCTTTACTCCTCTCCAGATTCTAATTCTGAAATATATCGTTTCCTAAACCAACGGAATTTATTTGAAATTGTGAACCCTTATTTTGAGATTGACATGGATCACCCAGCCGTACAAGAAGCTGTCAATCGCGACTTTGCGAATACATTTGAGGGGTACACTTTATCTCAATTCAAACTGTCTGTTCTGAATAGATCAAGCTCTATCTTCCAGCACGGGGTATTCAACATTCCACTTATGGACAGAATGTTTGGTAATAATCCTCGATGGACGCTTGATAATTCTGGTGGTAGCATCAGAAGCCGTATAATCGATCTTTCATTGAATTTGAAGTATATCCATTATCAAATATCCGCGGCGAAATCGTGGGGCGCGTTATTGACCTGTTTTGTAAAGGCTTCCAAAGCTCCGCTAAATGATGAGTTCATGGACATTGTCCAGCATTTCTTACAATACAGCATTGGTGATGACGATACTAGCAAAAAGAGATATGCCCAGATGTACCAAGAAAGAATTGAACTAAGTTTCTACATTCTTTATGCCTTCAAAAACAGTGGAAAAACTTTTCCAGATAAAAAACTTCTAGATGTCTTGTCATTACTGATAACCACATTTGAAAATGAAGGTTCATTGCAAGCAGACGTTAGAAATATTTTGCCTAGCGAGATGCAAAGATCGGAGTATCGTCCAATTCTGCGATCTGTTCTGATCATTTTGAATCTAACAAAATCGGACCAAACTTTTGTTGAATTGGCAGGACCTCAGTTATTGAAATTTCTCCAGTGCTCGTTTTCCCAGGGGGTCTATGTGATATTTTCTAGTATCTTAGCAGACATAACTGCATCGACAAATACGGGTCTTCAAGGCTGTGTTATTTACAACCTTGAAGACAAAATCCAAAACTTGTTCCTACTCCTTGCATTGCTCAACAAGATCAAAGACATGAATCCGTCTGAGAAGTTTAAGACGATGTTTGCGATATCTCTAGACTCGATCGGAACCATAAAGGTCATTTTAAGCCTATATTCCAGTTCTCACTTGTTTAGGATCAATGACGAACCCATCATAGGGCACATAACTTTGACATTCATTTCACAGCTTTGTACGATATCCACCATTGCTGAAAACTTCATTAAGAACGGACTTTTTGCGGTGTTATTGGAGAGTCCTTTGTCAGTAGCCTTACAAAACGGTAGTATTAAACCAGAGAACCATCCTAGACTGCACAATATCTGGAGTAACGGATTGTTGTCTATCCTGCTGCTGTTGCTTAGTGGCTTTGGGGCAAAAATCTTACCAGAGGCGTGTTTATTTGCTTCTTATTTTGGAAAGCAGATAAAGACTGCTACATACAGCTGGTCTGATCCTGATTTGGCTGTCTCAAGTGCATTGATAAGAGAGACATCGCAGCTAATTCTGTTACAGAAAATGCTAGCAGCACTACACTATCAACGATACCTAAACACTACCACAAGACCTAAAGTAACATCTTCCTCGTCTAGCGAGGAAGTAACTGAACTAATTTGTGGATTGGATACTGGCGAGGAAAGAAGAGAATTGAATGTCGCCCTGAAGAAACTCTTGACTCATCCTAAGTACTTGAATTCAAGAATAGTAGGGGTTACAGTGGAGGAACTACAGCTGCTTGACCACGAGCCTTCCAGAACCGAATTTGTCAAGAATATCAACCGTGAAATCAAAGAGTTGCAAGAGGGGCTACTGGAAAATATTTGAGCCCTTGTGTATATATCATGTGTTTAACAAATTTATAACACGAAATATGGCCATCGCATTGATGGCTTTCACGCTCTTTTTTTAGAGCCATACAGTTTTTTGATGTTTACTCAATTTGACAAAAATTGATCGAGATAAGTATGAAAGGTTGGTTCTCTCCTGAATGTTCCCAGAGGGGGTACTGGGACCACATAGTGAAGAAGCCGAGCAAGATACAAAAGGTTTTGGGTAGGCACTATCTTGCCCCTTTTTCTCTGGTAAATTCTGGTCCTCTTACCTGATGCTATGATTTATTTTGCGAGATTCAAGTATCTTATCTTGGCTGGATTATTACTATTAATTTCCAAAGGTCAGTTTAGCTTGGTAGTTTTCATCTTTATTTGCCCTGTTATCCTCTTATTAGGATGTTCATTCTTACTATCGTTAACCTTCCCAATTCGTGAGAAAAGATCCCCAGTAAAGCTGAATGCTGGAAATTTTAAAGCGGTTTCTACCCCGTACCGCTCGTCAGCTAAATTATTTCCGGCCAATCCAGAAATATCAGGTGAATGCAGGGAGATAGCTTCCCTTATAGTGCGAGATTATATCATACATTGGTTTCAGAGAATTGACCCCGACTTCACTTCCAGCTTTCCAGATGAAGTTCAGTATGAGTTATTAGAAGTTATTACAGTAATCGGGGACCTCCTCTCTGATCACGATATTACCAATCTGCTTTTATTAAAGCTCACACCGTTACTGACAAAGTACCTCGCCAGCTATCACGTCGCCAGAGAAAAGGTGCTAAGTGTAATCTCGAGGAAGGATGGGAAAAGCATTGAATGGGAAATTGCTCTCGAACTTAGTAGGAACCATCAACTACACAATACAGAGTGTTTTTTACACCAGTTTGATGATGTTGAGATAGAAAAAAGTTTAAGACAGAAAGTTGCCAGATTGCTACCTCATCTGATAACCGAACGGGAGCTTGAGTCTTCCTTTGTGTTTGTATTAGTACGTGAAATTATCACGACTAATGTTCTCACACCAGCATTTGCAAAGTATACTGATCCTGATGTTTGGAATGCCGCAATAATTCGCTTGGGAAGGAAAATCTTGAAGGAGAGGACACAAATTCAACAGGTGAGAAACATTCTAACCAGAGAATTAACCGAGTCTACAAATAAATTGAACGATTATAACGATGTGAGCAATATAGATCCTTGTTCCATCACATTTGATCTGACAGTTTCATGCACTGGCAGAGAGTTTGAATCTTATCTGAGACAGCTGACTCTTTTAGCAACACTTAGTGATTTAAGAGCGACAAAATTTGCTCTTGCTGTAAAACTTCTAGCTCTGGAACAGAAAAAGACAGAAGATAAGTCAGACAAAAGAGAAGTAACTTTCAAAAAGAGGCTGGTAATTTCACTAAATATTATAGACACAAAGCTCAAGTACTTGAAGCCTTCAACACAGCCAGATATTGATACAGAGTGGTTTGACGATGATACAATTGTGAGGGAACTAAAGACGTTTCTAAGAGAAATTATACTAGACAACACATTTGTCCACGACCCTACATCTTTATCATATTTCAGGAGGTTTTTGAAAATGAATGAGGATTCAAAGTCACTATTGTATTTGGACTTTCATCAAATGGTAGATTCACTTAAGGACCCATTGGAGGATGCAGGAACAGAGAATATAGCCATACGCTATACTGATAGGGAATCAACTCAACTGAAGCATATTAGAGAAAGCTTTTTTACTGACTCGAATTTGCAATCCATGAGGGAATTGGATGACGGCTTGGTAAATAATGTGCTTTTATTCACAGAGAAGGTTACTGAATCGCATTCTAGCGGCTTCGTTTTGGTGAGGAAAAGTTTGTTACTTTTGCAAAGTGAAGCGCTGAGTGTCATGAATCAAGATACGTTTTCAAAATTTAAGAACTCGAATATGTTTTTGAAGATGGTCGCTTCTCCGCAATTCATATCTTCAGAGGTATACATCGAATATTTTGGATCGAAAGTAAAGAAGAATGCGGACATATACACAGATAATCGAGAACCAGTGAACAATGTACAGATATTCTCTAATCCTGGCATCAATGATGCCCTTGAAAAGATTGTTAATGGCCAGGATAAATTTGATATCAGGCAAAATTATGCGGCACAAAATAGCATAAACAATCCACCATTTTTTAAGTCTACGGGATCTGCGGAAGCAGATAAAAAAACATTTCAGTTTAGTGACAGTGATGTCGATCTGTTTGATGACTTCCCCTCGAATCGTTCATTACCCAGAGAGGCACATAAAGACCGACTCCCCTTAGCCGCAAGAGATTATGACGAAGGAAACAGTTTTGAAAGGAATGACTTTCTCAACTCTTTCATGAATAACACGGTGCAAGACACATCGGATCTGAGACAAGAAATCGGTCAGCTTACCAAAAATATCGAACAAATACGGAAAGAGTTAGACCTTTTGAAACACTGCATTTTGAAGGCTGATTTAATGAACAATCAACAGCAGTTGAAGCTTTTGAGTAAGTCCCAGGCTGCACTTTATCGCGATTTGGAGAAAAAAGAGTTACTAAGGCAACAGTTTATTGTACAAGAAAATGCAAGTAGCTTGTTTGGTAATACTAAGATTGGGATCAAAACATACTTCACAAACAAGCAGACTACAGGTCTAAGGGATATAGTTTATTACGTTGTAAATGTTGATCATATCTATAACGATCAAGTGAGCTCGTGGGAAGTGCCGAGAAGGTATAGCGATTTTTACGAACTCCACAAACATTTGAAAGCAAAGTACCCATCGGCTATGAAAGAAATAAAACACATAGCCTCATTTCCATCTAAGTCCTCTGTAAGTTGGACACTAAAGTCCCCCCAGGCATCGTTCATAGAGTCTCGACAAATTAAGTTCGAAAAGTATATGAAAGCTTTGCTAAATTTTCCTGTCATTTGCGAAGATGTTGCGTTTAGAAAGTTTTTAACTGGGGCAGGTTACTTGGAAGCATCATCGGAGGACTTTAAAAAAAAGAATCATCTTAATCCTGTAGCGCTAAGCACCTCACAGAGCAATTCTGAAACGTCCACCGTCAAATCATTCTCCGTCTCTAGCAACCAAGTGGATCCCACCAACGTAGCAGAGGAACCGCAGAACCGTAATTCTACCACAGATTCCAACAATATTCACCAGTCTATTCTCAAACCTATATGTGACCTGTTTATCACAACTTTTGCACTGGATCAATCAAGCTCGATTTGGTTGCGGGGCGGCGCGTTTATTCTGGTGTTCCAGCAACTACTGGGTGGAGCAGCAGAAAAATACATCCGAAATACAATTGAGGATTCTATATCGGCTGAGCAAGTCCACAAAAGGCTAGCTTCGTTAAAAGAGACGCTGTGGGGAGAACATGGCTATTTGGCGGCTCGCAAGCAGAGAGACGCACCACCTGTACGGACTGCACTTCAAAAGAGGCAGACGGCAAGAAAGGCCCGAGTAATGCTGTCAGCAGTACTCCTGGACATGTGTAGGAAGGTTGTTGGGGCTAAACATGCACAGGAAGCATCAACGAGAATTTACTCGTTCCTACAAAACAAATACGTTTTGCAGTCCTTCCTGTTATCTGCAATCGACATTATATTTGATGAAATTGTCGCAAATTCAAGCAATTGAGCAAAAAGTCATATTCACAGAGGGCACAATGATTTATATATTACGTAGTTTCCAGCATTTGTAATCAGACTATTGAAGCGGAGCCGCTCACACCGTTATCTCTAATATCCTAACTGTTCTTAAGTGTCAGTATCAACTGGAAAGAAAAATAACATGCGAAGAAAAAAAATTGTTGGTTACAGGTATTGAAGGCTAAGATGTTACACTGAGGAAAGGCATATCACCCCAGGCTACAAACGCACAGATGCCGAAACTAGAGGAGATAGAGGACTACGATGATGTCGACAATATGGAGATGGACATCGCTGAGATTGACTCCAATTTAAGGACTCCAATCGCTCCTAAGATAGTGCCTAGCGTGGTCAGAAGTCAAGACCAAGAACAAGATCAGTCAAACCAGGTTCTTGCGATGCAACAGAGAACTGGTGCTGGAAAATCCAATGGGGAGCAAATAAGCTTTTTCAATCCGAAAACGGGCGGATTGGAAGGGTCCACGCATATTTCCAAGGAGGATTTGAAAGAGATGAAGAAATTCCAAGTGTTATACCCGTGCTATTTTGACAAGAACAGATCACACAAGAACGGTAGACGGGTGCCCGTTACGGAAGCTGTGGAAAACCCTCTGGCAAAAACGGTCGCAGATGCGGTGCGTAGCGTCGGTCTTCTATGCGTGTTTGAAGGTGAAAAAACACACCCACAGGACTTTGGTAACCCGGGGAGAGTACGTGTTCTTCTCAAGGAGAACGGGAATGTAGTTCAGTCCGCGTCCGCTTACAAAGGTGGTAAAAGACAACTGCTGAAAGATATATCATCATATCTACAAGCTCACCCAACCACACTGCAGTCGCTAAAAGAAATACCTTACGGGCCAGATTTCGATAACATTGAGTCGAGGAGAATTCCGAAAGTGAAGGGGCTGAAGATGAACGACATTGTCCCACTTCACAGTCCCTTCATGATGGGCCATCCAATGACCAAATCATTGTACGACGCACCCCCACCTGCCCCTGCGATCGCCAACAGCGAGAAACCGATGAAGGCACCCAAGAACAAGTACAAAGTTGTAAGAAGGTGATCGTTACTGACTCTGTGGCATGTAGTATTTTCCAGTGTTTCCGTAGATGTATAAATGTGTATATTTAGAGTTCACAAGCTGATCGTAATGGGACCACTGGGAACGCTGCAGTGCGGGTGGAGGGGAATAAATATGAGAGAAAGAGAAGTCGATCAAGCTCCGTACACTTCCAAATACTTTTCGATTTCCTGCTTCTCCTCATCGCCCATCCTAGTCTCTAAGTAACCGATGACATGCGACAGGGATACGATGTTCAATACTGGGATGTTGTATTTTTTGCTGACGACAGACGTGGCGCTCAAACGCTCTTTGTCATCCAAGTTAACAACCTCTTGTCTATCCAGGGCGATGATCGTGCCAACTACTTGGCCCTTCTCCTTACCGATTATGTCAAAGGCCTCGTTTATGGCAGTACCCGCGGTCATGACGTCATCAATGATCAAGATCCTCTTACCGTCCAAGGATGCACCGACAATGTTACCACCTTCACCGTGGTCCTTGGCCTCCTTCCTGTTGAAGGCGTATTGTATATTCTGGAATTTGGATCCGCCAATTTCGGACAGCTTAACGCATACAATGGAGGCCAATGGGATACCCTTGTACGCTGGACCGAAGATAACGTCAAACTTGAGGTCAGACTGGATAATGGCGATCGCGTAGGCAGTGGCCAAGTTGGACAGCAACTTCCCCGTATTGAAAAGACCCAGGTTGAAGAAGTATGGAGAAATCCGGCCGGACTTCAACTTGAATGACCCGAACCGAAGTGCCTCACACTCGATGGCCAACTCAAGGAAATTTTTCTGATAGTCTTCTAGTAGTACTGGCATTGCTGTGGGAAAGTAACAAAAACCGTGGAATATGCTACAATTTTCTGGCACCAGGAAGCGCAAAGAGAGAAAGAAGATTCTTTTACTCTAGCAGGGTCAACTTGGGGCTGAGACACGTACAGGGAATGTGCGGACGTCCTTCTTTATACTGTTTCTGCGCTCTCCAGAGTCCCATTCCCAGGCGAGAGAGAGCATCGTGTACAGAAACCCAGCAAAATGTTGCGCTACAGCGAAAATTTTTTTCTTCTCTAAACGGGAAAAAGCGACAAGAAATCGGCGTCACTAAATGCGTAACGGTGTCTGAGGGTGTCTGAGGTCCAGGTGAATCATGCCATCTTGTCGGGCAGTACCGGTAGTCGGTAACCATCTTGCCCAATAATTTTTAAAAATTTTGTACGGTGGAATTTGCAGTTGATAAGCGGTATGGCGACGAACAATGTCTGGATAGTTTATTTGTTTATGTACGTGTGAGAATATTGGGATCAAGTACATGTTGGGATCATTTACATATTGAGATCAAGTACATATTTCATCCATGCGGAGCCTCGTTCTGTGGTTCTCTCCTCTATGAGAGTTTGACGACGAGTGCGGACAAGGGAATGGAGCCCGGAAGGTAAAAAAATATTATTACTTTCGTCGGGAATGGTTGTGAAGTGAAGGTGTCGACACCAGTGACCTCAATCACTGGTGCGTTTCTATAAAACTCTTGATCTGTTCGTAAACGTGTTCTATTTCTTTACCAAGCATTAGCACGATGAGCCCATCGCTGCTAATTTCGTACTTGATATGGCCCTCATTCGGTATGCAAATCTCTTCGTCAAACTTGTCAAACCACTCGTTCAATGCGTCCAGTTCGTCCAGCCCAAACGGCAGATGCAACTCGTCTATATATTCGTGCGTAGACTTGATCGGCTGGGAGCCGTCCTCCGACGTTACCTCCGTAGTAGGAACATCGTCCTCAAGGGGCTCCTCCACCAAAATCAGCATTCTATACGTATCATCTCCTTGCTGCACCATTGCTCTCTGAACTGTCGCAGACGGCACTGAGTGCTGGGCCAACCCACAGACCGTGCTATACAAGCGAGTGCAACTGCGATGACCTTCTTTGATATTTTTTGAAAAATTTCAGAGGAAAATTGTGCATCACTTTTGACGCCGAGTAAACAGCATCGGTGGGTCAAACAGCAGTGTCCGCTGGGCCTGTCGATCACTTCACAGAAAGACAAAGCTGGAAAGTGCAACAGGGCAATCGATGGTACTCAGAATTCGTAACTAAATATAATGCTTATGTATTATGAGAAGAGAAAAAAAAGAAAGCATGCTCAATGGCTGTCCCGGCAGCCTTGTGTGTAAGTCATACTCACGAGTCCTATGAGATGTCTGGGATCAGGATGGTGCCGTCGGATTTGTTCTGGTTTGTGGCAAATGCAGAATTGGAACTCATCTGGTCCACGTTATTGCATGAACCGTTCTGTACACCGTTACCGCCAGGGACGGAGTCCTTTGGTGCAGTCTCAGTAGACGACACCTGTTCCATATACAGCGTGTGATTGACCAGGTTCAAGTACGCATACATGAAATTGCTGAGCAGTACCTGCTGCCTGAGTTCCCGCTTGGAGTCGCTCAGCTTCAAGTGACTCAATCTGTAGATCGCTCTCTCGACGTTGATGCCCAGGCGATGGTCGAACATGATGACTGTCGAAACAGTGAGCATCGGTAGTGGGAACCCAAAGGCGCTGTCCGTGAACTGTATGGGTGCATTGGGTTTCTCTGGTCTTTTCACATCTGCATACGTCAGCTTCCGTGGTGGCAATGTAGAAATCACTGCAGGCAATGCAGATGCCGCAGCAGCTGTCACAGTTTGGGTATCATCCACAGTAGCCACCTCGCCATCCACCGGTTCATCAATGGGTTGCATCTGGTATTGGATGTCACCACCGCTGATGTCCTGGGAATCGTCTCCGTCGAGCTCCCTTACGGTTTCCACGACATCGCCGTTATCTCTTGTATTCTTTGCACTCGTTACACTAACCGCAGGTTGCAAACCAGGCAATTCATCCTTTTCTAGTGTTACCGTGCCATCGGAAAAACCTATAGTTTGTGTCTCATCCGATCTGTCTCTGTACTTTTCCTCCGTGGTTAATTTACCCTCCTTGGGCACATCTTGCTCTTTCTTTGCACTATTGCGATTTTCTGTCGAGCGGGTCTCCCTTGTTTGTTGAACGTTCCGAGTTGAGGAAACTGGCGCCTTTGCAGTTTTCGATCTGAATTTGGATATTTTCTTCTTCAGTTCATCCTGATGCTGCAATTTATGTTCGTTTTTATTCACTGGAGATTTCGCATTCGCCGAATGGTGCTTTCTTTTAAACAGTTTGACAAATTTTTCCTCTAATGTTTTCTTCTTTGGCCCAGCAGAAGGTTCCTTCTTCGAAACGTACGGCTCTTTCTTCTCCTTTTGCTCCATTTGTGGTGTGTCGTCTTGGTTTGTAGATGCAGAGTTTAGTGTGAATATGGGCATATGGCGGTTTTTAGAATGGTTTCCTCTATCTATAGGATGCTTACTGGGTGCCGCATTCACGCTCACAAAATCATTAGTATGCGTGTTGGCCTCACCCTCTTGTACGATTTCACCCTTTAGGTCCATGGGTTGATCATCGATATCAGTTCCGTCTTTAGCCAACCATGACCAAGGCATGCTGTTTGTATTATTATTATTATCATTTTTAGTAGGCTCTGCCACAGCCGTGCTTATAGTTTCCTCATCTTCTTGCTCAACTGCATCAAAATTTTCTGAGATCATTGGTTTGATATTTGTAGGTCTGTAGAGAACACTATCATTAGAGCTCTCGTTAGACAGGAAACTACTGTCGTGCGAGGTGTTTGTCGAGAAGTCGTTGTCATCCGTTGAATACTCTCTTGACATGTCTTCCTTCAACTCTTTGTCCTCTGAAACATCTGGAGATCCTGGCTCACTTGCAGTACCGGTGTAATGGTCGTACAGATCACTTATGGATCCTGGAGATTCAATGACCCCCGCTTCGTCGTTATTAACAGTCGGCGATTGCAATGCAGCAGGGCTTTCATGTGAGGCAAACTCCTCGTCGTCTAAATGGACAAACGAGAGACGTGCATGCCGGCTATTATTCCTTTTCGGTTTCTCGACAAGTGGAGTCGGTGCCGAGGTGGTTCTTATTCTGTATGTGTTGAACTTGCTTCTTCTTAGAGACGATCTCGTCGGGATGGACAAGCCGTTCTTCATGAACATGTTGGATGCAAACTGATTTTCATCTGGTAATATCTTAGCGTGGGTGGTACCTGGCGGGTTCTCGCTCTCTTCCGCCCTCAATTGTTCTTTCGAGTCAGTCCGTAAGTTGTCAAGTCCCTCGCTGTCTGTGTCTGTGTACGTGCAGGTCATATTGAGAGTTCTCGCCAATGTGACCGCGTCGTCATCTGTGAGTCCCACACTATTTGACATTTTCGTAAGTTCCTCTGTGATATCTCTTAATGACACGGACTTTCGATCTCCATTGGTCCTCGTGGGTTTGCGTTCATCGAGAGACCTGCCCCCTTCCTCGATATCATCAATTTTTGCATTACTGGTGTTGGAGTCTTCATCCTCATCTGTTTCTATGTACGATCTCCGCAGTCGCGAGGGTCGTCTAACGAGCGAGCTTGCCTTCCCATTCCTATACCGTACTCTAAGTCTTGTGTTGTTGTTTTCTTTATCGCTTTCGTCCACGGAGTCCGCCGCTGTGCCCGTGTCCGCACTGGTATCGATAGTGTGGCCATCGCCGTCGCCATCGCCTTCGCCATTTATCGTTTGTAATGTATCGTGAACCAATTCGAGATAGTTCTCCGGTTTCACGTTCGGATGCTGATTCGCGGGAACCCAGAGCAAATTGCTCTTCAAGTCTGCCGTTCCAGACAATTTCCTTGCCGTTTGCGACACGGCACTGGAGCCTCTCCTGAGAAACCCTGCCCCACTTAGTTTCCTACCATTGGCTGACGCCGAAGTGGAGGAAACATCCCTCACTGGGATTTGCGTGTGCGTCTCGTCATCGATCCTGTCCTTTGTATCCGTTACTCTATGTGACGAAGACGACGACGACGACGATGAGATAGTTTTCACCAGAGGGTTTCTCCCCTGTAGATCTGCAAACACCGGTTCGTGGCTCAAGTATTCTGAGTGTGTCACCTCCATACTGCTTGCATCGTCCTCCCCTGAAGTGTCCATAGAGGCATCTGGCGAGGGTTCATTCTCCTGTGTGCCCCTCAGTTGAGCAAAATCTTGGCTGAGGGCCTCTATCGATTTCCCAGCTGACCATGACCTTCTATTAATCTGCTTGATCTTCTCCTGCTGTCGAGCGTCAGTATCATCCAGTTCCGGGGTTGAATTAACCCTGAACTCTAGCTCTGGATCGATGAGCAAATCCATTGACCCTATCGACAGTCGTTTCAGGTGTTTAACATTCTGTACCTCGACGTCCAGCGACTGTGCAGCTATCAGCACTTCTGACTTCCTCTTATTCCTATCCATCTCGGTCGCCCTCTTCACAGCACGCATCGACGATCTCCTCGCCGGTGATCCAGCAACGTGCATTCTGGGGTGGGTAAACTTTGCTGAGTTATGCCTTTGCGGGGATGCCTTCTATACACCTCTTATAGCACTGGTGTATCCTCCAAAAATAAATACTTGGTAAACTGAAACCAAACCGTGCAAGCTTTCTAACGCGATGAATCTGAATATACCGCGAAGCAAATAGAGCGAAGGGAGGCAGGGAGATGGGATGAAGATTGGTCTACACGACAGAAGCCAAAAAAAAGAATCCGACGTTTCCAAAACCCTTTCAGCAGCAGAGCAACGGCAGTGTTCCCTCAGTGAAAGCAGACCGTTCCTGACCGGTGTGGTAACTGCCCAACCTGGTTCCCAGTTAACCTGCCCAGTCCTGCAAGTCTCGGGATCTTCTCGAATTTGAAGGAATCGACTTCAGACGCGAATTTCGCCAAATTCTCGCGTTTTTTTTCCAATTTCTTTTTGGGGAATGTTTTTGCCGAAAGCGGAAAATTCTGGGATTCCCGTTTGGGACAGTGTCTCCGGTTCGAATCGTGGCGGCAGCGGTGGAGGTCTTGTAGTCGAGAGGTGGACGGTGGGCAGTGGGCAGTGGACCCTGAACCCTGGGTCACCCTGGGATGCACACTTATTTACACTATCATTGTAAGAAGACCGTGCTGGGTTTCCTTCGCGGCGTCTCTGTGGCCACCTCTATGGTTACTACGGTCACTTTAATTACTCCCAATTGTTTCGAGGTGGAGGATCAGACTACAGGGTATGGACACTGGGTGGTTCAGCCACCCAGTGTAATTTAAACGCGCTACATAGAGGAGCAAGTGTACTGTCTCACGTAAACTACTTGACATAAACCGAGGGGGAGGTATTAACTACGAATTTGACAGCGAGTGCAAAGAATCGGGGGGATTCCCATCGGGGAGAAACCCTCATCAGGTTGAATAGTCAAGTGGTAGTTACAGAATCAGTACCAGTATCAGTACCAGTGCCAGTGCCAGTACTCATGCGTCCGTTTAGCCCCAGACGTGTTGCCCCAACGCACTGCAAATATAAAAAGTACATACAAAATAAAGGCGACTATTGCAACTAAACAGCAAGTGTTGCCTGACTACTTTCCCCCCCCGACAGGCCCATTCGTGTGAAGATGCTAGCGAGGTCAATTGTGTCGCGTCGCTCGATCGCCACCTCGGCGCGGTTACTCAACGGTACGACTCATTTTGGGTCCAAGACGGTCCCCACGGAGCAGAAGGAGAAACTAGTCGGCAATGTCTTCTCCAGTGTAGCTTCCAAATACGATGTCATGAACGACGTGATGTCACTGGGGATTCACAGGCTGTGGAAGGACCATTTTATCAACAAGTTGGACCCTGGGAAACGTGCCAACTCTCGCGACCCAATGCAATTCATCGATGTCGCTGGCGGATCAGGGGATATCGCGTTTGGGATCCTGGACTACGCTAAGGCGAAACACGGCGACACAGTCTCGACTATGGATGTCGTGGATATCAACGCTGATATGCTGAAGGAGGGCGAACGGAGAGCCCTTGAACAGGGGCGGTACCACAGGGACCCACGAGTCAGGTTTATGGTTCAAAACGGGGAGACACTGGACGAGATCGAGTCCAACTCGAAGGACGTATACACCGTGTCCTTTGGTATCAGGAATTTCACCAATATCCAAGCTGGGCTCAACACAGCGTACAGGGTGCTTAAACCTGGCGGACTCTTCTACTGTCTTGAATTTTCCAAGATAGAGAACCCACTGCTAGACTGCGTGTACCAACAGTGGGCCAAAGTGTTGCCTGTCATGGGATCCATTGTCGCTAACGACTACGATTCGTACCAGTACCTCGTCGAGTCCATCGAGCGGTTCCCAGACCAGGAGAGCTTCAAATCGATGATCTCTAAGGCTGGGTTCCAATCTGCCGGGTACGAGAGTTTGACGGGCGGTATATGTGCTATCCACTGGGGGGTGAAAGTTTGACCAGGGTGAGGACCAGACATTGCTTATGAAAGATGCTTGTTTATACATGCGCGGGACCCCCCGCCTCTATTCATTCTATATAAGGTACGACTCTCTTGCTAGATTGGTCAGATGCCGTATTTGCGCCATGTCGAACTCGTTGAGGGGTTCTGTGCTGGCCCATTTCTGCTCAAACTCTGCCGCGTTTAGGATACTGTGGTTGGGTCTCTCGACAACCCAGATTTGTTCCTTCGACCGTTTGTGTCGCTCTCTGTCCAGCTCCATCCTACCGAGTGTCGTGGCGACTGTTTCTTTGGAAACCGGTTGTGGTGTCTGCGGGTCTGCGCTCAGCGCTAACGTGCCCTCCTCTAAGTACCTCTGCTGAAGTTCCGTCTTGAACTGCATCCGTTGGTGGACCACCTCTTTCACGGAGCGGAAGACTTCTGAGTGCTGTTCCCCAGCAAATTCTTCCCTGAGTATGTTGAGCATGTCGAGACACACAGTCAAGTTTGCAAGGGACTCTGTGTTTCCCTGCGGCAGAGCCAACTGGAACACTGTGGCCAGAGATGGAAGCATGAACTGTGAGACGATCCGCTGTGGGATTGGTGCTGAATCCCGATTGAGTATCCCCATGATCTTGCCGTAGTACAACACAACGGTGACCCTATCCAGTGGGTCCATCTTCTCCATTTGGTCGAGCATGCACAAGTGGAAGTCCTCGTAGTGTTCCTTGCAGTTGTTCAAGTAGAACTGTATTGGGTCTGGTGTTTCAAACTTGTGTTGCGGCGAGACCGCTGCACCAGCCGTAACGCTTGTCGCCGCTGTGCTTGTCGACAAGACACTGTGCAAAGTTTTGTGCAAGTTCTTCAACACCTGTATAAACTGTAAACGAGCCTCTATTGAATCCATGCCGTGTCTTACCTCTTGATACTTGCACCGTCGCCAGCATAGATGAACAGAGACACTAAAAAATTATACATGTATATTATAATGTCTGTATGTGTTAGATATTGTGGTATTAGATATCTATATGTGATTGGAGAGTACGACAGCGGTACAGTTGTGTTACGTGGTGTAGAATGAATCGACTGTGTGTGCTCGTCCGGCACCGATATCCGATACAGGCGATATCTTTCTTAGAATATTATTATTGTTATTGGTTGGGGTGGTATTTGTGGATGTGGTGGTGCTACTGTTTGTGCTGTTTGTGCGATCCATGTGGGTCCCGCCGCTGTGATTACTTGCCACAAGTCCGTGGAAAGTGTTAGCGTGGCCGTTCCCGGCCAAATCCACCGCTGAAGCGTCGTAGTACTCTGCGTTGAGCTCGTTGGGCGATATGAAGGGACTACCCGTCCCGGTTCCAGCAGACCCAGCCGTCGCCGCCACTGCCGCAGCACTCGCGTGCGCAATCGCATTTACATCCTCGCCAGCTGAAGAACAGTTCAAAATCTCGTTCAAAGAGGGCAACCCGCCGCTCTGTATTCGCGTCTGCGGACTGCCCGTCAACTCGCGCAGCGCATCCACAGCAGCCATATCCTGCGACGAGACGGAGGCAGTGTTCTTCCCCTTCCCTTCACCACCACCACCACCAGTCTTCGCATCAGCACCGGCACCATCCACAGCACGCCGCCTGCTCCGCCGCCCACTCCCCGGTTTCCTGCCCTCCCGCAGCGTCTTCCCCTTCCCGGGCTTCCTCCCGCTCCCGGGCTTCCTGCCCTGTGCCAATGTTTTCGCCATGGTTATCTTCCACTGCTGCTTCCTTGAAACACGCCAAACACAACCCGATCTCTCTTGATCTCTTGACCTCTTCCTGATCAGTGTCTACGGGTCTCTTTGTTCAGTGCGTCGCAATTCAGAAAAATTTCACTTTTTTTTTAACTTTTTTCTTTTTTGCGATGACTTTAGGGCTTGGTATGGTGTCTAAAAATATTAGGGCTTTCTAAGGGGTATGGGTGTTGTGTTTAGGGTTTGCAATTTTTGTAAATTAGGGCTTGACGTTTTAGGGTTTGCAAATGGAAAAAAAAATTAGGGCTTCAAAACGGGTTTTAGGGCTTGCAATTTTACTGAAATTAGGGCTTCGGGTGCTCCATGGAGCAGTTGAAGAGATGCGCCTGGCGTATACCAACGAGAACGTCAGAATGGATGGATGGCACAGGTAGAGGGTGCTGTTGTTGGTCTAGGAGAGTCTGGTACACTGTGTTTGTGTCTGTGCTGCGGGATGAGTGATTGGGAGTCAGATGAGAAGAGCGGTGTGAAGGGTGCTTTGGTGGGCGACGTCTCTGCGCCTGTTGAGCTGCCACACGAGCCCTGGGACGCTAGAGTTGACCAGATGCTGGCGAACTCTGTCGCATTCCAGATGAGTGCTGGGTTGGCCCGTGGTGGGGGTGGGGGTGGCGTGGGGATGGCTGGGCAGGCGTTCCAGCTGTTGTTGCAGCTTGTGGAGGAACAGCTGTCCGGGATGGTCACTGAGTTGCACAGGATCGCAACGGTGCAGCGTAGGCAGCACGCGACTCACGACGACGTGGCGTTGTTGTTGCAGGGGTTCCAATTGACTCCGGAGGATATCGAGGAACAGATGTACTTGTCGAAGAAGATTGGCTACAACAGAATGCAAGTGCCCAGGGAGCAGACTGTACAGTTGCAAGATGCTACGGGTTCGTATGACCGGTTTAAACTTGTTGAGAATCAACAACTGATTGCCTCGGGCCTGAGTGGCTCGGATATGTCGCAGGAGCTACCAATTGCGGAGAAGATCCCCGCTTGGTTACCGAAACTGCCCCCAAACCATACTTACAAGTTCACTACAGAGTACAATAAGTTACTCAATGACGAGAAAGTCTTGAAGGAAAAGATCATCAAGGAGAGTATGGAGATAGAAGTGTCGTTATCGAACCTTGTACGGAATTGCGACCGAGACGCAGATACGAAGGTGGACGAGAGGGCTAGAGAGACACCGCCAGAGGAACTGAAACGGATCGATGACGAGATTGTGGCTCTGTACGGTCCATTGGAGGAGATTGCGGAGAGACACGAGGGGCCACGTACAAAGCGTAGAACACCTCTTTATCTGAAGAAATCTTTCGACGTGCAAGCGTACTCTCTAGGGAGGGTTAAACTTGCACGTAACGCGGTACAGAGATTCGAATGGGAGACCAAATACAGACCTCGCAACCCGTTCCTCTGCAGTCATAGGGCAGTACCTGAAAATAGCAAGAAAGTGTACTCTATGCTCGAGAACTCGCTGAACGAGCTTGTACAAGTGGATCTACCGAGACTCGAAAGCAGGAAAGCAGCGGCAATCGCACACGCAGTGGAACAGCGAGACGCAAAACTTGCCGAATTGAGAGCCAAACTCAAGGAAACGACGCCTTCTGCCACGAAACCGTTTCAGGGGATGGACATTAACATCGGCGGCGGCGGAGATGATGACGCAGTGGATGACGATGAAGTCGCTCTGTTCGAAGAACTGTCAGGTAGTTCGGACGACGACGACGATGGTGGAATCGAAACAGTTACTAAGACTACAAATTTACCAAATACACAGGGAAACCCAATGGCTGGACCCCGACTCGCAGTGGTGGTCCCCGAGGAACCATCTGCACCTGCTTCCGCGTCCGAAGTACCGTCAGAACCGATGCCAGGAACGGCAGAGAAACCGGAAGAACACGATGCCAAGGAGAATGCAACTGCATCTGCTAGCCCGGCTGCTCATCCTGCAACCGACCCCGCCGCTACGGCCCCCGAGGGCAGCGAAACGGACCGGCCCATCGCTCAAGCGGCGCCCTCCAGCTCCGAATAGCGTAGAGACTTAAATAACGCGAACGGGAACACCGTAACAAAAACGTGAAAAAGAAGCAATAAAAAAAATAGTGAAAAATGTCAGACTGAAACAGTGAAGAGGTGTCAAGTAAGAGAGGGATTGCCGTTTGACACTTCGCGTACACGTGTTTCCATCTGCTTCAATTGTCACACCGTTGAGGCTCCCTTCATGCTATGTCGCTGCTAAATTGGAGGAGAAGAGCCGCCTCGCAAAGTCGCGAACTGCCCACTTACATGGGGACAAAGGACAATAAGACTGCAAAATTTGTTCCCAAGAGAAAACGACAAACACTGTTGCGTTTGATTTCCCTGCTGGGTTTAGTGGTCTTTGTTGCTGTCTCAACTGTCAGCTTGTCGAGATACTTGAGAGGACCTGCGAGCATTAATAAAATTTTGAAGAAACTGGAGAGTGGGAATCACAACTATAAGACGGTGAATCTGCAAGAGAACGAGTACTATAACTACGATTTTGAAACCTTGGACCCACACGTCATTGGTAAATTTGACCAAGGGGTTCAGCATTATCTGATCTCCGAATTTGGCAACGACGTTTTGACCCCAAAGGATCAAGAAAGATACGAGGCGGAAGTCAAACAGCTTTTCGACTCTACAGTGCAAAGATACGACCTCAACGAATTCACCGGTAGCCCAGATGGGGAGACCAACAGGGATCACGTTTTGATATGTGTACCTCTCAGAGATGCTGAAGAAGTGCTGCCGTTGATGTTCAAACATCTGATGAACTTGACTTACCCACACGAACTGATAGATGTGGCATTCTTGGTCAGCGATTGCTCGGACGATGATAACACTTTGGAAGCATTGATTGCATATTCGAGACAATTGCAAAACGGCACTTTGTCTCAAATATTCGGAGAGATGGATGCAGTCACCGATTACCTCAACGCGAAAGACCGCAAGAATAACAAACTGTATCTAAAATACATGAAACAGGAGTACTTGAATAAAGTAGAAAAGGCCTTCACCCCACCATACCACGAAAACTACGATAAACCGTTCAGATCCGTGCAGATATTCGAAAAGAATTTCGGCCAAATAATTGGGCAAGGGTTCTCTGATAGACATGCGGTTAAAGTGCAGGGTATACGGAGAAAACTGATGGGCAGATCGAGGAACTGGCTGACTGCAAATGCTTTGAAACCGTATCATTCATGGGTGTATTGGCGTGATGCAGACATCGAACTGTGTCCAGGGTCTGTGATACAGGACATGATGGCCAAGGACTACGACGTACTTGTGCCGAACGTGTGGAGACCGTTGCCAGAGTTTTTGAACGGGGAACAACCGTACGATTTGAATTCCTGGATGGAGTCACCAGAAGCTCTCGAACTCGCAGAAACGCTCGATGAGGATGACGTTATTGTAGAGGGCTATGCGGAGTACCCAACTTGGAGAGTGCATCTTGCCTACATTCGTGATGAGGAGGGCGATCCCAGCGAAGTTGTGGATCTGGATGGCGTGGGTGGCGTTTCCATATTAGCAAGGGCCAAACTGTTTAGAAACGGTGTCCAGTTCCCAGCATTCACTTTCGAAAACCATGCGGAAACTGAAGCCTTTGGTAAAATGGCTCGCAAACTAGGGTTCCGCGTAGGTGGCTTACCTCACTATACTCTATGGCATATATATGAGCCCAGTGACGACGATTTGAGGGAGATAGCTAACAAAGAGAGAGAGAAGAGAAGAGAATGACAAATGAATGCAAAGATGCTATTAGTCTATAAGAATATATATGAATGACGATGCTAACTTTCTTGTCGATTTTGAGGAAAGAGAGTTGAAGAGAACTCTATGACAAATTCGTTTCAGAAGTGGACTCCATACGTTCCTTTCTGTCGATCCACAGTCTTTCGCACATGTAGATGAGCGAGAGAATCACAGCCAACGAGGCTATCCCAATACCGAGGTATTCAGCAGCTCTGTAACCTTTTAATAAGTCTTTCCCGTTCTGGTTTATCTGACTTTCGACTGTGGAACCCATACCAAGACACAATGACATGGAATAATTGACCATTGTGTTGGCCAAAGATCCCGCCATACCTTGGTATTGATTGGGCAAACTATCGCTCAAGATAATGGCTGCCGCGGGAAAGGACATATCCATCCCAAAACTCAAGATTATCATGGTACCCAAATTCATACGGAAGTATGTTTGCTTCACAGGCGTTACACTAAGCATGATAATCCCAACGTCAAATGCTATCATCGAAAAGAATAAAATAATGGAGGCGGATATCTTCCTTATGGACAAGCCAACGACAACTGAGGCAACAACCCCCCATATCGCGAACATGAAATACGTACCTCCTGCCCACACAGTAGAGTAGTGTCTTAGATTCAACAGGAATGCAAAGTAGTAGAAGGAAAAGATGCCGAATGAACCCCAACCCAAGAACAAAGCCATTAAAATCATGACCATGTGTCTGTTTTGTGTGATCACCCGGGGTAATAATGGAGATGCTGCGTAATGGACCTCATAAATGAAAAACAGTGTCAAAACAAACACCGACACTATCAACAAAACGATAATATAGGCCTTGCCCCAGCCGTCAATGGGACCTTGGTTCCAGACGAAGTTTAGCAAAATCAAACCAACCACTGCCAAACCAGAACCAATCCAATCCATTGAAAACCCGTGGACATTTGTTGGGATGTGGTTGGGGATACTGTACAAAGCACCGAGTAGCGTTAAAGTAGACGCAATTGCCATGGCATAGAAGGACCAAGGCCAGTCATCTGGATTTTTGGTACCAATCAGTCCCGCAAAAAAGGCGCCCATGAACGCACCGACAGGAGCACATGCTCCAATAAGGCTGATGACAATATTCTTCCGAAAAGTATTGGGTTTATAGATATTACCGACGCAGCCCATCACGTTCGGTAAAATAAAGGCCACACCCAACCCCTGAAAGGATCTGCTGACAATGAAAAATGTGTCGCTGTGTGTATAGTTGGTAAACCCAGAGATGAGAGCCCAGATAATGAAGAAAATATTACCCCCGACTAGTGACCATTTCAAACCATATATATCACCGACTCTGCCGCTGATAAGAATAAAAGACCCGGAAACCAGGGGGAAAGACGCCATGAGCCATGTCTGGTTCTTCGCATTGCTGTGGAATGATTTGGTCAAAATGTTCATCAGGGACAAAGTTTGTGGTATGCAAGCCTGATTCAACAGCTGACTCATCATGCAGGTACCAACAAAAATATACTCCTGCCAGCGATTTTGGAAGTAAGTTGTGTCTTGCCATTTGCAATTGGGATCGGTTGTTGCCACATGCGTACTAGTCTCATTACCGGATCCAAGCTTATCAGAATCGGTATTTTCCACTGTCCATCCTGAACTGACCTCATCGATTGCATTTTTATGATTCTTCTTCTTATCTTTTTTCAAGTAATTCAACAAAAAAGACATCTTGATGTGCTTGTGCTCAATTGCCCTGAACCATTGAACTCTCATAAACTACATTATCTAGTCATGACTATCACCCATTATTTATATGCATATTTTGACTTCGTTTCCATCATCGATGACAAATCAATAAACCCTCGAAAATGAAGGCAAAAAAAGATTTTCTTTTCTCGACCTCCCACATTGTCATGGCAACAGAGTGGGGGTGTCTGCGATGAGTAATACGGAAGATGTGACACAACCGCACCCTATACACTTCGCGGTCTTCCGTTGTAGAAATGCTTGTTTACAAGGTATCTTTACGCGCCTCGCAGACTTATATTTCTATATATTTTATTAGTACAGAGAACAATACCTCGGGGAAGGTGGAACGCGTTACTGGTCATCATACTGCTCAGTACCCTCGTTAGAGGCACCGAGCACGTTGGCTGCATACATGAACGTAGAGTGCTGTAATTGTGCCAAATATTGGGCCATCACATCAGATCCGGGGATTGTGCGCGCGTTCCTGGGAAGTTGTTGCCTATGTCTACCGTTTTCAGCCTTTCCATACCCGGTGTCTGGGTGATCGTTACCTGTAACAAGTTCGTTATGGTAGCTCGCCTCTGCGTATTGTCGCGATATGGTATCGGGGGCTAGTGGAGGAGGTGGCGAAGATACTTCGTGTAAGGCTACTAGCTTTCGTTTGTCCGAGGGAGGAGACAGGGTCGACGGGTCGCCTTCCAGAACACCCACCGAGCGGTTCGGGTCGTTGGGAGGATTTATTATCAATTCTATGTCCGATGACGAGCCAGAGTTGTTGGTGTAGTTCAAAGGAGCGATACCAGCATCTGTATAGCTCCCATTGGTATGATCCTCAAGGTCGCCCATCACTGGCGAAATCGGACTCGCCGATTCCACTTCCATAATACTAATCCCTAATGAGTCAAGCGAAAGTTCATCTTTCTTCTCGGCAGACCCTGTATTGATTGCAAACGCGTCGAATGGATTTTCCTCCGGGATCGTGCCATTTACCATTTCTCTTCTCTCTGCGTCCTGGTTCCTTCTCTTCTCCTCCAACTGGCTCAACCTGACATCACGAGTGTGCTTCTTGACTTTCTTGTGATACTTGGAAGTCTTACCGGCCACCAGGTTTCTGTTTATATTCCCGCACCTATCCTTCCCGTAATTGATAACAAGGCCCTCGTATCTGTGGTCGAACAACTGGTTGAAATGGTCTTGTTTGGTGCTCGCATCTTCTACCAGTCTGATTGCAGAACTTATATTCATGAAATTGACCCAACAACAATGGCTGTCGTTCAACATGTTGATTTGTTCTATAGAACCGTAATGCAGAAAATCTTTCCTCAAAACTTCCTTAGCCGGTAATTTAAAGCTTTCATGGTAGATTTTGAACTTTGGATCCTTAATGTATTTGTCTTTGAATGCAATTTCGGGCAAGCTGATGTAAACGTTCCTACTCGCTCCAATAGTAACAGCAAGTGCAATAGGCTTGGGTAATGGCCCAGTGTAGGTCCCCCAACCCAGTTTTAAGGTGTTGCCATGTAGAACGATCGGGTCGATAAAGGCATTGGCATAAAATTGCACAGCAGCGGATGCCTCTATAAAAGTGATGAAGCAAATGTGTTTCGCTTCGATGAATTTAATGTTTTGAAGAATACCGCCACGAACCACATTGCAAATATCCTCGGCACGGGACCGCGGATTGATGTTCCCGATGTATATCGTACGATTATTAAAGTCACTCCCCATTGCTGTGGCAACTTGCGTAGAAGTCTTCATCTGAGATTCCAAAGAGTCTGTAATTGGATGAGCAAATTTACCACCGGCATGGTCGCGTTGTTGCCTTTGCGAGTTCAGGAATAATTGTTGTTGTTGAGGTGACATAGGACCCGATGGAGTGGCCGGAATAAACCCAGGAGGCAAATTTGGAACAGAGTTAGAATGATTTAGATCTAGTGGCAGAAATGACGCTGGGGGAGAACCAATATCGTTTGGGAATGCTCCAAACGCCCTTGGAGTGCTGATTGAAGATTGTGGTCCACCAATTGGGCGTGTCTGAGGTACAGGAAGCGACTGTACAATGCCATTAGAATGCTCGGAAAATTGCTCGAATAGCGGCTCTGGGTAATCTTCTACACGCAACTTCAAAGTTGACTCTTGTAATTCAATACTCTTCAATTTATTGACTAAACCGTCAACATCATCTGCTAAGGACGTAGAGGACTCCGATGAAACCAGGCTCAGCATGCTATTGTTAGGAAAAAACTCCTGATCCTTCTTGGAATTAGGTGGACTAGTATCACGATTTGATTCTGTGTCGTTTGCATGAGGTTTCTTTTGTGACGCCGCGGGACTTTGCTGCGGTGGATGAGTTACCTGAACGTAGAAAAATTTCGTCAGGTGTAACTGCTTAATGTTAAGCTTCAAATAGTCCATGATCTCCATAGCCATTGGAATGCTCAAGAACGTTATGATTGCGTAGTTTTTCCCAAACACTTTTGTCCCGTGTTGTGTTTTGAAAACTGCAATGTGTTCTAAGATGTACCTATTGTTTCCCTCCGATAGGAACTTCAATTTTTTGTTCAACAGTTCATCTCTAGTGAGAATAACATCTTTATCAACAAATTCTATCGCGATGGATCGAGTTGCACCTGTCTGGGCGGCCATATCAAAATGTAGGTTGGCCATCCCGTCTCCATCATCCGCGGCAAAGCGGCGGTATATCTTACCTTCCACTTTTGTGGGGCGTTGTCTCATTGATACAAAACTCAACTCCAAAGAGCTGGCTTTAAGCTGTTCTTTAAACTCTTTCAGTCTCTGCAATACATTGTTGTAGAAGTTCAGACATATTTGCACAGACAGGAAACTCAAGAGAAAGCCATATTTCTCCGGTTGTTGTCCCTCCTTCGTTATGTAGACACTTTCCACGGAGTTGTTCTGTACAAACTTGGACACGAACGTATGCAAGTCCACCATATCGTCAATGTTACCCAACAACAAAGAACGGGTTCTATAAAGATCATCGCCCTTTGGGAGTATCTTGTATGAAATTTCAAAGGGAATCTGGAACAAGCCGTTAATAATCTGTGGGTCTGTTCTATAATAATTCATCGAACCAGTGCCGTTTGCCATCCCCGTGTGACTGCCCTTTCTCTGAGCGGTGTAGTTCGTTTGTGGGAGGTTGGGTGTCGACACGAAGGGGGAGCCCATCAAAAGATGAGACGGTAACAGGGTAGCCCCGTAAGCTGTATCAAAGGGTGTGGGCATCCCGTTAGTCATTGGTGAATTTGGTGGAAAGTTCTGGGCAAAATTTTGAGGGAAAGGGTGCGACTGCTGGGACAGAGGCGCCTGTTTTGAAACTGTCCCCTGTGGATACCCGTGTGTATTTTGGTTGAATTGGTACATCACTTGCGGGTATGTGGGTCTCGGCCCCGAGTTCTCGGCGTCCCGGTTGTTCACCGAATCTTGAGTGAAACCCGGGTGGTTCTGGTTGTAACCGTGTTGTGCGTTATTCCTTTTCAATTGGAAATCCATGGTGTTATGTAGCGGACACAAAAAAGAAAAATATACACCCGCAATTTGCAATGGTTTCAATCCCTATGCAATGCTTGTTACACTCTTGGTATATGAGCCTTCTGGACAGCCAATTTCTCTTTGTCCACCACCGTCTGGACCAATACCCAAACACACCAGGTTTTCTTTTTTAGTCTTTTTTTATAGAAATTCGAAAACGGTAAAGTGCGGTGATCATCGCTATAGATACATACAGCTACAGACACATACATATACGTATACTTATTTATAGCTGTTTGTTGGTAGCGTTCGTGTTACGTGGCTGTATTTGAAGCTGGATGTAGTTGGGTCCACGCCAACATTAAATTATCTGAAAATAGCTTCTTTCCGATGTGTTTGCACGTCGAGTTCTAGCGATTACGGTAAGGGAAGTGTCCCTGATCACCGGACTAGTTATATGAGATATTACGATGGGGCCGCTGCTACCGTTTCTGGGTACTCGGTCCTCCAATACTCGGCTACTGCGTCGTTGAATACATTCAATGATTTGCGCATATACTTTTCCAGTTCGTAGTTTGATAGGTTTAATGCGAAGGGGATCCCCGCACCCTCTTCATCCGCTTGGCTTGGATTGTTCCCCTTGGCCACTATATGTGACTGAATAACCAACTCTTGAACATCCCGTAGGCTTGTTTCCCGCTGTAAAGACAGTACGGCGTGTTCCAAAGTCCTCTCTCGTACAAAACTTTGTTCAAGGAGTAAGCAACTGCGTCCCATGTCTTTTGGTCTGCTGACGGCCTTGTGCGGATAACACCAACCATCAAAGCGAGCTGCCCTGTCAGCTCAAAGCAATTTCTGAGGTGATATTTAGACGACGTATATATTAGAACCCCGAGAGTCCATACCAGGCAGTAACCTCCACAGATGGTTCCGAACAACTCCCCAGTTTCCGAGTTGGTCATAAACACATATATGAATATCGATATGTTGATGAAGATGGACACGATCACCCTCCGATGGTGAATTCGTTCGTAGAACCAGTGTGTGAATTTCGAACGGAAAACGTCTCTTGGGAGGATAATCTCTTGCTGTACGGAGGGATCATCCCATGAGCCCCCGCTGTATCGATCCTCCTTCACTGACATGTATCTTTATGTGTGTACGGTGGTCAGCGTGCAAGCTCCTTTATGCTTTTGGTTCAGTGTACGGAACTGTTCATAATCAAGACCGCCTTAATTCCAAATACATAAGGATTTTTTTTGCAGAGAGAGGCGTTCCGCTGGGAGTGAGAGTCTACACCGCGAAACGACACAAGCAAGTCTGGTGGCAAGGTTAGGGCAACAACACTACAGGGTTTTGTCGAAGTCTTGGATGTCCTTTCTCAGTTTGAATCTTTGTAGTTGCTGCATGATAGCGTTCTAGCACGCCGTTTATCTTGTAATTCCCCCGGGAGGCGGAAATGGAAGCTTTGTGGCAGTGACATCCCGAGCCCGTACCGGAACCCTGCCCCAACCGCAAACCCGAGTCCCCCAGGTCGCCCTTCCGCGGTCCGCACTCGCTCAGTCATCTGTCCGGCCACCCCGGACACCCAGCTCGAGGCCAGGGGAGGGTTCGCCGGACAGCCCGGACACCCCGATTAGGTAATATTCCACTTACTTACGTACTGAAACAATTCTTGTTCCGGTGCTTAACAAAGGCAGATTTCTCCAGTTTTGAAGTTCTCAGTTAACAGTTGCAGTTTACTAAACATTTCGGACAGGGCAGAGGGTACACGGCGCATCGGGTCCTCGTGTTACCGTTTCTGCGCTCGAGGGAAGGAGGCGGCGAACTTGTCAGAGTTCGAAAACATATAAAATGGGATGTGGATATGTACTTTCTTGAATAAACGTAGATGCTTATGCTTCTTGTGTAACATAGAACAGTAGTACAACACTATACCAAGAACACAATACCAACACATAAACCACAAATGCCATTCGTCAAAGACTTTAAGCCTGTTGCCCTCGGGGACACAAATCTGTTGCAACCTATTGAGGTTGGCGACATGCAATTGCAGCACCGTGCAGTGATGCCTCCTCTGACAAGAATGCGTGCTGCTCATCCGGGCAACGTCCCAAACAAGGATTGGGCCGAGGAGTACTACAATCAGAGGTCCCAGTACCCGGGTTCCCTGATCATCACAGAGGGGACCTTCATCTCCCCACAGGCTGGTGGTTACGATAATGCCCCTGGTATCTGGTCGGACGAACAAGTCGCCCAATGGACCAAGATCTTCAAGCGGATCCACGACAACGATTCATTCGTGTACGTCCAGCTGTGGGCATTGGGGAGACAGTCCTATGCGGACACTCTGGGGAGAGACGGGCTCAGGTACGATGCGCCATCTGACGGGAACTACATGTCCGAGGAACAAAAGGAGCGCGCTTTGAAGGCGAACAACCCTCAACACGGTCTCACAAAGGGTGAGATCAAACAGTACATCAAAGAATACGTCGAGGCGGCGGTAAACTCCATCAAAGCTGGTGCAGACGGTGTGGAGATCCACAGTGCAAACGGTTACCTGTTGAACCAGTTCTTAGACCCAGAGGCCAACATGAGAACCGACGAATATGGTGGATCCGTCGAAAACAGGGCGAGATTCGCCTTGGAGGTGGTCGATGCCCTAGTGGAAGCCGTCGGAGCCAAAAAAGTCGGTATCAGATTCTCCCCTTACGGTACGTTCGGCACCATGGCTGGGGGTAAGAACCCACTGATTGTCGCACAGTACGCCTACATCGTCGGTGAATTGCAAAGACGTGCTAACGAGGGTCAGCAACTAGCGTACATCCATTTGGTCGAACCTCGTGTAACAGATCCATTCCTAACAGAAGGTGAAGGTGCCTACAATTTGGGTACAAACGATTTCGTTTACTCTATTTGGACAGGCCCAATCATCAGGGCAGGTAACTTGGCTTTGCACCCTGATGTCGCAATCGAAATGTTGAAGGACAACAGAACTTTGATCGGGTACGGCCGTTTCTGGATCGCTAACCCTGATTTGGTCAGGAGATTAAAGGACGGTTTGCCCTTGAACAAGTACGATAGAGACACTTTCTACCGTATGAGCGATGAAGGATATTTAGATTACCCAACTTACGAGGAGGCCCTAAAACTGGGTTGGGACAAGCAGTAAATAGCTTGCTCTTGTTTCAAGGACTCCCTTTCATCAAGTATATAGAAGCAACAAGTAAGACATATAACGCCAACTCCGTCTGGTAAATTCCTTTACATTAAGATCTTTAGCCAGTTATTTAATATCAATGACAAAATGAAATATATCAGCGGTAGTCTGAAATGACCACTCATTGTGAAAGAAATTGATTCCAAAGGGAAATACTAAGTATAGGTCAAACAAAAATATAAACGTATACAATATTGAAAGCACATGGAGTCCTAATTCAATACATTTGCCAAACTTATAGCGGGAGAGAGATATCGCACATCATAGCGAGATGGTCGCTTGGATACTCATTTTCGTGTGGTTCTGTATGATCGCACATTTCCTCTTTCAAGGGCATTCGTAAGTACCCGTTTATCTTTATCCCGGTCTGCCTCTCCAATGCTTGTAAATCTGAAATCTTGGTCGCGTTCTCAGACCATTCGGTAATTAAAAATATATAGTCCAATAGTCCGGACCAATGTAATGCGCGGTGAGATAACTGTGGCTCTTGATTGACACTCGTACTGTACTTATTTGAGTTTTCAGGATGGACCAAATGGTAGCCAATACCGTAGAGGGAAACACCTTGTAACGGGATGCAGTTATGCAAGTTTTGTAAATGTTGAACTCTTTCCACTTGTTCGGGCATCGCATCGTACGTATAAGGTCTTGGATCCTGCGGACGGTTAGTTTCATCTTCGACACTCTCTTGATCCGATGGTTCTCGTACCATTGAGTCCTCATCGTCTTCTAAGATACTATTTCGGCGTTTTGAGTAACGATACGAGAGACTACACTCGATAATGCTTTTGGCCCGGCCCTTAAGCTGGACTGGTTTATCTGTCAGAGACAGGTACGGTGCGTCGCACGGTTGGGAATTGAAATCACCGGTGAAGAAAGTGTAGCAACGTTGGCCCCTGGGACAGTGCGCGTCTGTCACTTTCTTTATGAATTTGTTCAATTCGCTCAGTATCACGAACAGTTGCCTTGTTCGCTCGAAAGTTCCAAACAGGTGCCAAAACAAATGAGTTGTGGAGAAAATGATGGGTCTTGACGTCTTGTGGTGTTTCAGGCGGAGTGCGACGGCCAGGGCCACAGTGCGAGTTCCTGTTGTTGCTGCGATATCGTCGCCCGCGACGTAGTCATCGAGACACAGGGGCAATTTATCCAGAGGAGTATCTTCAAACATTGATGTCTTCCAAACAATGGCCACGCCATGGACTTTCCCCGGGAAATTGAAGAACCCGCCCTTGTACCCTAACCGATCGAACTCCTCCACCCAAAACTTGTCCCACTGGATTCTATCCGTCTCTTGCAGGCACACTACGTCCGCGTCGTAGTATTCCAATTCTTGGATCAGCACCTGCGATCTTCTGTGCCATTTGATGGCATCTTTAGCATCAGGGAAAGTAGTTCTTCTGATCAGCGTCTGTGCAAGTGTATTGTACGTCATAATTTTCACCCGCACATAACCATCTCGACAAGGTACACCCCCGACGTACGGCACCTCCAGTAAAGGCCGCTTGATAAAAATTTCCCGAGCAACATCTGCCCGTTCTGCCTTCTCTCTTTCACGTTTCTCTCGCCTCAACGCCCTTATTCTTTCAATATACTCCGGTGTGATTTCACTTCTGGGTAGCTTGGTCTTCTGCACCATACCGTGACCAAATTAAATATTTACAGGAGGGCTGGTAGAAAGCAGCTAGCGATATATTCTACTGTTCGTGTTCTTTCTTGACTACTCTCCTACGACTACTTCATCCATTGGCAACGGCCCTTTATAAAAACTGAGAACTTACTGAACAAAATTTAAAAGACCTTCAAAGAGGTGGCTTCAACGAAGAGCAGCCCCAGTTCACAGGGACAGACAGCGGCAGCAGCGATGGTCTTTTACAAAGTGACTCTAGCGCGGTCCCTGATCGGGATGCCGAGGGCCACGCGGCAGATCGTGAAGACTCTTGGGTTGGGCAAGAGGGGGTCCACGGTATACAAACGGGCGACGCCCGCGATAGCAGGGTCGCTGCTAAAGGTGAAGGAGCTTATCACCGTCGAGGTGTCGCCGCAGAAGGTCAGCAAGGGGGAGATGAGACTTGCGAGGAAGTCCAACCCGGGCTACGTTGTCGAAGCTCAGAGCTAGAGGCGTGATGCCCAGCAACGCTAATACATTCTTATAGCTTTCGGGAGCAGTGCGAGAGGGTATACATAGCTATCCGCATTGCGTATGCGTTTGCAACCCAGTCATGTATATACATTTATATATAGTAGGTATCGGAATTGAGAGCCCATTCGATGCAACGTATTATGTGGTTAGAACGAGTCGTTGGTTATTTCAGCTGGGAGGATGTTTCGCGGGACTTGTCTGCCCGTAGGAGATGGGTCCTCATCGTCATCCTCATCGGGAGCTATACTGAAGGAATCGACCATACGGAATATATCGCTTCTGTCCATGGCTTTGCCGTCGAAACTGAGATCGAAGCTGTCGTTGTGGCCCCCTCCGCTGGCCACTTGGTCCACTGGTCTCTTTGACCCAGTGACATTCTTCTCCTCCACTTGTCGCGGTTCGACAGTTTCTGTAGGTCGGTCTGCCCCCTTGACTAGTTCCATGTTTTGCAAGTCCGATAGAGTGTAAACGGGCCTCTTCCCAGCAAAGAGCAGCAACGGTTCGCCCCGTATAGAGCTTGTTTTGCTCACAAACAAAGAATTGAGAGCCGTGGTACGCTGCTTCGTGTGGCGTTCCAACGGTCTCAGCAACTTGACGCAGTTTCCGCTGTTGCCCGGTTTCGACTGCCGCTTGACAGAGGCAACGAGAGGTCTTAACTTCCCATCGGCGCCCCTTAACCTGTCTAGCTGCACGATATCCTCTGTAAAGTATCTGTTTAGAATACACGCTAAGTCACCGGAGCTGGATGGAACCGTAGGTGCAGATACTGCCGCCGTAGCTTCTTTAACCTGTCGCCGTGGCTGCCTCACAGTAGGATACGTTGTGTAGTTAGGTTGGTTTGCAGCGTGGTACACCGATGGATGGTTCATCGACTGATTGACCACAGGGTACAGAGTCTGGTTGTTCGCAGTGTGGTACAGTGTCGGATGGTAATTCTGGTACGCTCCGCCGACATTGTAGTTCTTTGTTCCGGGGACTACCCCGGCTGCTACATAACCACCACCACCACCAGCCTGCCTTAACCCAGCATCCCTCCTGTTCGGGAGACCGTAGCCCTCCCCCTGCACTGACGACTTATTATTCAGCGTTCTCTTGTACATAACCAGATGAGCTCTACCTTCAGTACAAACAGCACTCTGTTACCAGTCAACCCCCTGGTAATCTGAACCTAGCAGCACTCCTGAAGTCGTCCAGCTCTCCACTCAATGGCTCCATCCATCTCTCCATCTATGTGTGTGTGTACAGCCTCTGTTTAAATTCAAAAGTGCACTGTTTTGCAGTTTCCGGATTCGGACGCACCGATGAGCCCGCCACGAGGGACCGGGGGACCAGGGTATGGGCCCTCCAGCGGCCCATGGCACCGCCAACACGATAGGGACAGCACCCCCCACAGCACGTCAATTGACCCTGCCGCGTCCCGACCGCCCCGCTCTATCCAACAACCTTCACACCGATACAATCCTCGCAACACTCCGAAGCACGTTTGAAGGTACACTCGCGCACACAAGGCAACAGGTACAGGATCGACACACACACCCGAGGGACCCATGCAGAGTCCACTGGGTCCAACAGGTCCAGCGGTTCCAACGGTCTCGGCACCGCTGCCCTCCTATAGTGTGTGCGTGTCCCCATTCTCCACTCTGATTGGTCAGTTTGCATCCCCTCAATAATGCCTCGAGGCCTCGAGACTATAAAATAAGCGCAACGTCTGGGGGGATCGCCAGAAGGTGCTTGGCAATTGGCAGTTGGTCGTTTGGCCGTTTCGGAGTACGTGACAGTCTCTGCTTTTAACCATTATACTATGCTTAACGGTGCCTCTACTGTGGCGCGTGCTGCACGCACCGCACGCTGTACCACTACGTTTATTTTACTTGGGAAAGGTTCCCCCCAGTTTATAAGGCTCGCCTCAACAGTTGCGAAACCTGCAAGTGAACCCCCCAAGAAGGTTATTGCGGGGGCAAGCGCAAGTGCAAGTGCAAACGCAGGACAGAAGAGTGTCTCTGGTAAACCCTTGCAAAATTCGAAAGTGACTGCCGTGGATGCACATGGGACAGGCCCCTCATCTTTCAAGACGGTGATCACCATAGGGACACAGCACCAGGATAATAAACCCAACGTCGTTATTTTGGGGGCCGGATGGGGGGCCATCTCGTTTTTGAAACATATAGACACCAAAAAATATAACGTCTCGATCATCTCCCCCAGAAATTACTTCCTATTCACTCCGTTGCTACCGTCCACACCAGTGGGGACCGTCGATGAGAAATCAATCATTGAACCAGTGGTCAATTTTGCCTTGAAGAAAAAGGGCAGCGTCAGTTACTACGAGGCTGAGGCAAAACAGATTAACCCAGAACGTAACACTGTGTCCATCGAAAACGTCTCCTGGGCGGCCCAGTTGTCCAAGGACGATTTACCCAACGTGAATCTCGGGATCCAGAAGGGCGACCCCTTGGAGATAAAGTACGATTACTTGATATCTGCAGTGGGTGCAGAACCAAACACTTTTGGAGTCCCAGGGGTCGAGGAATACGGCCATTTTCTTAAGGAGATCCCAGACTCCCTTGCGATTAGGAAAGTGTTCGCCAAAAACATGGAAAGAGCGAACTTCTTACCCGAGGGTGACCCAGAGAGGAAAAGACTGCTCTCCATCGTCGTCGTGGGTGGTGGTCCCACTGGTGTAGAGACGGCAGGTGAATTGCAAGATTATGTCACGCAGGAACTACAGAAGTTTCTACCGTCGTTGGCAAAGGAGGTCCAGATCCATTTAGTAGAGGCTTTACCCATCGTTCTAAACATGTTTGAGAAGAAATTGTCCTCGTACGCTCAGGAAGTGCTAGAGAAAACATCTATCAAATTGCACCTTAGAACCGCAGTGTCCAAAGTAGAGGAGAAACACCTTACAGCAAAGACGAAACACGCAGATGGAACAGTCACCGAGCAACAGATCCCATACGGTACTCTGATCTGGGCCACGGGGAATAAAATGAGAGCCATCGCAAAAGATTTGACTACAAAGATACCAGAACAGAAGAACTCGACGAGGGCATTGACCGTCAATCCATTCTTGCTAGTGAAGGGATCAAATAACATCTTTGCCGTCGGGGACAACGCGTTCATTGGGTTGCCACCAACGGCACAAGTCGCCCACCAAGAGGCAGAGTACTTGTGCAAAGTGTTTGACAAGATGGCACGCATACCGGACTTCCACCAGACTTTAAAGAACCGAACGGATAAAGTGGACCTGTTATTCGAGGAGAACAAATTCAAACCTTTCAAGTACATACATTACGGTGCGTTGGCGTACCTTGGTGCCGAGAAGGCTATTGCGAATATCACATACGGCAAGCGCAACCTGTACACTGGGGGTGGTATCTTCACTTTCTACGTATGGAGACTCGTCTACTTGTCCATGCTGTTATCTGCAAGAACAAGATTCAAAGTCATCATTGACTGGATGAAAATCACTTTCTTCAAGAGAGATTTCTTCAAGGGATTGTGAAGAAATTTAAAGAAACAGGTATCTATTGACATCTAGTCCAGCTTGTCCAAATTTATGAATCATTGTTATTATTTATTCCGTATACTATATCGAATCCTTGTTATTTATTGACATTCTGTGACTTCCCCATAACGCCGCCACTACAGATGACGGGGACCGCACCACACAGAGTCATCGGAATCCCGTTCATTGGAAGGCACCCCTTACTTTGCTAATGTTATCCAGCACCAGCTGCTGCGGTTGCTCGCTGTCCCTAAGCACGATAAAGCATACCATGTTGTCCGTCAAATCGCTGACGTATATCGAGTCGTTCAGCACCAACGTTTTAAACCCGCTTTTCAACTTCGTGCAACTCTGCTTGTAGTTCTTCATTATATTCGAGATCTTTTCAAACCTCTTCGGGTCCCTGCTTGGTTTCCCCCTGTTTGCAGTGACGTTTGTATTTGTCCCTGAGGGTGTTGGAGTAGTCGATACAGTGGCGGGTTCAATCTGTGTCCCCTCACCAGGTGTTTCCGTAGAGCAAATCACCAAAAACGTCGTCTTTTCGAACAGGATAATCTCGTAGGCGTCCACTATATTTTTGAACTTGACCAAGTTGCTCTGATGAATGGACATATTGGGGATAAGCGAGCACACTATTTGGGACCAAGCCCTGTACAAGCTCTCATCCCATATAGACGTCGGGAACCCAACGAGGTCTGGGAACCCGTACTCCGCGGACGTCTCCTGTAACTTGTCCATCATAATCTTGAACAGTTCCTCCCTCTTGTCCAACTGTACAAGGTCCATCTTGTGAAGGAGCACGAATATCTTCGCCTGAGGGGAGTACTTCTTGAGCAGTTTCAGCGAGCGCATGAAGATCTCGATATCCTTCATCACCTCTGTGGACTCGACGTCGAACACGTGGATGAGCACCTGCACCATTTGGAAGATATGGTCCTTCTGCTTCGTGAAGTAGTTCTCCATGAACACATCTTGCCCACCACAGTCCCACAGATTGAGCGTCATGTTCCCCAAAAAGCGCAGATGCGAGTGCTCGACGTCGATGGTCGCCCCAAGCCGCCTCGTATCAAACGCACTGTAGTTCGAGAAGATTATGGACCGCATCGAGGACTTCCCGGACCCAGACCGGCCCATCAGCAGCAGTTTCTTCCTATTGTTGTTCTGTGTGGCAGACATTCTCGCAGCAGAACCCTGTGACACACGGCCCCACGTCAACCAGAACACATCGAACAGTTGCCAAGAGCCATGCCATGGGGCCCTCTTTATCTCTTGTACGTCTCTGCACCGTCGGCGACAGCACCTAATACCAAAAGGGGAAACCATTTCCCGAAATAAAATCCACTGCCCAAAAGGGGAAATACCACCCAGAAGCGGAAGTATAATACCAAAAACAGACAACAACTCAAAAGAGGAAACTGAATTACCCGATGCGGCACCCACGTGCAGTGTGTCCCAAAGGGGAAAGAGCACAGTCTGGCGACGCACGTTTTCTGCGAAACGGGCCAATTTCCCGGGCTCCACGTGGAGCGCGATGAGCCCCATGCACAACGTATTGGTTGGTTGGTGAGAAGGTCAACGCAAGACAAACGTCTGGGCGAGTGGGAGTGGGAGTGCCCACGGGTGTCCGGCCCCTGTTTGATGATAGGGCGGCCGGAACAAGCCCACGGGGACGTCTTGCGTTGCATATAAATATCGAGCAGGATGTCGAAAGTCAATGTCTGGTTTGTCTGCATCTTGTGTCTCTTCCCCTTCTGTCTTGCTCAAATATAAACAGCAAATAAAACACCGCACTCTACCAGTAATTCACAGTATTACCACTACTGAGAACTTCACAGACACATTTCTATTTATACAGTATCTCTAAGCTTAGTTCAAGACACAGAGGAATATGGTTACTGAGGAAAAGCTAACTCAAGATGAGATTGCTCAGCAGAATATGACAGTTGGTGGGAACAACGCCTTCCACAACTACTTGAACGATTTTGCCCACATCGAGGACCCCTTAGAGAGAAGACGTTTGGCGTTGGAAAAGATCGATCAGACACATTTCGGTTGGTTACAAGTCCGCACCATCCTTATCGCCGGTGTTGGGTTTTTAACAGATTCGTACGATATCTTTGCCATCAACTTGGGTGTCTCCATGATGGCCTACGTGTTCTGGTACGGGAACATGCCTTCCTCCACACAAACTTTGCTAAAGGTGTCCACATCCGTCGGCACAGTCATCGGTCAGGTCGGTTTCGGGACTCTAGCGGATGTGGTCGGCAGGAAAAAAATCTACGGGACTGAACTGATCGTCATGATCGTCTGTACCATCTTCCAATGCACCACCGGTGGCGCTCCAGGTGTCAGCTTTGTCGCTGTCTTGACCTTCTACAGAATCATAATGGGGATCGGTATCGGTGGGGACTACCCGCTATCTTCCATCATCACAGCTGAATTTTCCACAACGAAATGGAGAGGCGCTATCATGGCCGCCGTGTTCGCCAACCAAGCGTTCGGCCAGATCGCTGCAGGTATTGTCGCTTTGATCGTCATTGCTGCCTACAAGAGCGAACTGATTGCCGCTGAAACGGGTGCCATGTGTGGACCAGTGTGTCAGAAGGCTTGTGACCAAATGTGGAGAATCCTCGTCGGTTTCGGTGCCATCCCAGGTCTGATCGCACTTTACTACAGATTGACCATCCCTGAATCCCCCAGATACGCTCTAGATGTCGACGCTGAACTAGACAGCGTCCACGTCCAACGGGTCCACGCGACAGATGGCAAAAACGTCGATTCTATCGTCACGGACAGAACCTCCGTCGGTGGCGGCACCGCGTTTACCAACACGGAAACGGAAGACTACCAGCCACCAAAGGCCTCCTTCAAAGATTTCTGCCACCATTTCGGTCAATGGAAGTACGGGAAGATCTTACTCGGTACCGCTGGTTGTTGGTTCGCGCTGGACGTGGCCTTCTACGGGTTGTCTCTAAACACTGCTGTCATCCTGCAAACAATCGGCTACGCTGGCTCCAAAAACGTGTACCACAAATTGTACAACTCTGCTGTCGGTAACCTGATTTTGATCTGCGCAGGATCCCTACCAGGTTACTGGGCTTCTGTCTTCACAATCGACATCATCGGCAGAAAACCAATCCAACTGTTTGGGTTTTTCATCTTGACCGTTCTGTTCTGTGTCATTGGGTTTGCATACCACAGGATCACGGACCATGGGTTGCTCGGCTTATACATTGTCTGCCAGTTTTTCCAGAATTTCGGTCCAAACGTTACCACTTTCATCATCCCAGGTGAGGTCTTCCCAACCAGATACAGATCCACCGCACACGGTATCTCAGCCGCGTGTGGTAAAATCGGTGCCATCATTGCCCAGACCGCCCTTGGTACGCTGATCAACCACCACTGTGCCCGTGACGGCAAGAAGGAGAACTGTTGGTTGCCCCACGTGATGGAAATCTTTGCCCTGTTTATGCTGCTCGGTTTGTGCCTCACTTTCCTGATCCCAGAGACGAAGAGAATGACTTTGGAAGAGATCAGCGAGAAATACCACGACGAGGTCGACCCTTCAAAGTATGCCCGCGCCAACCACAACCAGACCACCACCGTCTCCACCAGCGATTCAATGAGGGAGGAAACCGTCTAAACCGGGAGGTACAGCCTCCTCATGCACACACAACCGTGAACCCCGTCATCATGCCAATAATCTATCATTATACTCTACATAACTACGTTTTATAATCTCCGATACATATACCATTGAGTCAAGATAAAAAATAACAAACTGTACAATATTCATTCATCATCTCTCGCCCTCTCTCCCTCTCTCCCAGCCCCAGGGCTCGTTGCTCAGGGCATCGACACCTCATCGTCTGCCCATCACCTGGACCAACGTCTTTAGCGTCACTTTTGCCCAAAGAGGAAATAGTTTCAGAATCTTGCCGAAACGGGAAATAAATAACAAACCGAGAGAAAAGGAAAAAAACAAGAAAAACAAAAAAAAATAAAATAGAATCAAAACAACAAAGAACGTGTGTGTGTGTATCTGAGGGAGGAGGCGAAGAGATTACTGACAGCACATCGTTGACTAGAGGAGAAACAACAGCAGCAGCTTCTTTTCACCACCTCTAGCATACTACTAGTACATATCGATCTTCGAGATGAGAGAAGTTATCAGTGTCAATGTCGGACAGGCCGGTTGCCAGATCGGGAACGCGTGTTGGGAGTTGTACTCTTTGGAGCACGGGATCAGGCCGGACGGTTACTTGCAAGACGGGTTGGATAGGCCCAAGGGCGGGGAGGAAGGATTCTCCACGTTTTTCTACGAGACTGGGAGCGGGAAGTACGTGCCCCGTGCCATCTACGTCGACTTGGAGCCCAACGTGATCGATGAGGTGCGGAACGGTGCTTACAAGGATTTCTTCCACCCAGAACAATTGATCAGTGGCAAAGAGGACGCGGCCAACAACTACGCGAGGGGTCACTACACAGTTGGGTCGCAGATCCTTGACGAGGTCTCTGACAGGATCAGGAGGATGGCTGACCAGTGTGACGGTTTACAAGGGTTTCTGTTTACGCACTCGCTAGGTGGGGGGACCGGTTCCGGCTTTGGATCCTTGCTGCTCGAGGAGCTCTCTGAAAACTACGGTAAGAAGTCCAAGCTCGAGTTTGCTGTCTACCCAGCACCACAGGTGTCTACGTCCGTCGTGGAGCCTTACAACACCGTCCTATCAACACACTCCACTCTAGAAAACTCTGACTGTACTTTCATGCTGGATAATGAAGCCATTTACGACATGTGCACCAAGAGGCTCGGAATTGCGAGACCCAGCTTTGCTCACCTGAATAACCTAATTGCCCAAGTCGTGTCCTCCGTGACCGCATCGCTGAGATTCGACGGTTCGTTGAACGTCGATTTGAACGAGTTCCAAACCAACCTGGTCCCATACCCAAGAATCCACTTCCCATTGGTCTCTTATGCTCCATTCGTCTCCAAGAACAGGGCAAACCACGAGTCTAACACGGTCTCCGAGATCACAAACGCGTGCTTCGAGCCAGGTAACCAAATGGTGAAATGTAACCCAGCTAACGGTAAATACATGGCCTCCTGTCTACTGTACAGGGGTGACATCGTCACAAAGGATGTACAAAGCGCCGTTTCCCAAGTGAAGAATAAAAAAGTCGTCCAAATGGTGGACTGGTGTCCTACAGGTTTCAAGATCGGTATCTGCTACGAACCTCCCACTGCTACACCAGACTCGCAGTTGGCAGACGTCCAAAGGGCGGTTTGCATGCTGGCAAACACGACATCCATTGCTGATGCCTGGAAGAGAATCGATGAGAAATTCGATCTTATGTACGCCAAGAGAGCGTTCGTCCACTGGTACGTTGGTGAAGGTATGGAGGAAGGTGAATTTACCGAGGCAAGAGAGGACTTGGCGGCGTTGGAAAGAGACTATATCGAGGTCGGGAGAGACTCCTTCGTCGACGACGAGGAGTTCTGATCGTCCTCAAACATGCGCTTCCTTAAGAAAGAAAAAAAAATCCAACGTGCACGTCCTGATATACATATATATATATACATATATACGTATGTGCATGCGTGTATGTTGGCAGCCTCTGCTTTTTTTACCTATAAACCATTCTCATCTTACTCGTTTGGTATACCTCTTTGGTGAATTGTGAACATTAGCGGAAAAAAAACTCACACCGTAAAAGAGTGAAAAATTCACTCGATGAGAAGCAGGAAAGTTTGTTCTCTCTGTGTTGTGGCAACTTGAGTGCTTCTTGATTAGTCTGCACAATCACTTGATACATTCCCAAGCTAATAGCACAACCCAAAATATGTCAGACTCAGTGGAGGAAGACCCCAGAGAAAACATCTTGAATGAGCCTCTACATGGTATTGTCATTCCAAGTGCCCTCTTTATAGTAGGTGTCATTATTTTGACCGTGATGTCTGGCGATTACAGGGTATTGTTTGGATTGCTGATCCTGTTTGCTGTTGTGTTGGTCAGATGGACCAGTGCATATTCTCGCAGAAGATCGCTCTTCACGGACCGTTGGACGGCTTTGGAATTGGTCGATCAAACACTGATTTCCAAGAACGCGGCCATCTACCGTTTCAAGCTGAAAACCCATTTAGAGTCCCTGGATATCCCTGCTGGTCACCACGTTGCCGTCAGAATTCCAATTGGTGGCAAAGACGAGATAAGATTTTACAACCCAATCAATCCAAAGATTGACCAAGGCCATTTGGATATTATTGTGAAATCGTACCAAGACGGGAAAGTATCGAAATATTTTGCTGGTTTGCAACCCGGTGCCACTGTGGACTTTAAGGGCCCAATTGGTATTATGAATTACGCTCCAAACTCCTCAAAAGAATTCGGAATGGTCGTTGCTGGCTCCGGTATTACTCCAGCGTTACAGATTTTGAATGAAATTGTTACCGTTCCAGAGGACTTGACCAAAGTGTCGCTAATATATGCGAACGATACGGAAAACGATATCTTGTTGAAGGATGAACTTGACGAAATGGCCGAAAAATATCCCTACTTTCAAATCCACTATGTGGTGCGTAACCCATCCGAGCAGTGGACTGGAGATACTGGCGTTGTCACCAAGGAGCAGTTGGAGAAATATCTCCCTGTTGCAACTGATGAGAATAGACTAATGATATGTGGTCCAGAAGTCATGAAAGACATGGTTTTACGCCATGCCGTTGCTCTTGGCTGGAAACACAATGTCACGAATGCTAACTCATCCAACGGTGACGATCAAGTTTTCGTATTCTAACTCAAATCGTTATGGAAGTAGGGGCAACCTATAGTTTTACTTTAAGGAACGGCTCCTGTAAAAGAAAAACTCGTTTATTTGTAGTAGCATATGTATATTAAGAGACTGCGGGTTCAATGTAACTGTTGACTCCGCTTAGATATGAATAGCGAACAATACAAACCTAACCAAACTTCACATTTGTGGCGGCATGCAGCTTTGTAATAACAGGGTGTTAAGAAGGTGTACTAAAAGATCAATATTATTTTATAAACGTTCGGAGCATAACTCAAAAAGATCAATCCGGGGTGTTAGTGGGGATCCCAAAAGGTCAGCTAAGGATGTACACAAATATTGTAGTAGCGCATCATGAGGTATTGTCCCAAAGCGGGGAAAACCAAGAACTTGTGAGGATAAATTGGGAACTCCCTTTGGGAATGGACTCATGCCCCGATTCCCTTTCAATTACAGCACTGTGAACTATTATAAACCCGACATGTGAGTATACGAACTTGAGACATGCGAATGGCCTGTTATCCGGAACATATATAAACCTCAAGGTATCTGATCCGACATCTTTCAAGACCGTCTCTGAATCCAGGACCCAACGAAGAAACCAGTCTTAAACAAGCAAGCACAACTGTTACAGCTACATACTTTACGTATACGGCGTAAATACACAATATCAGAGTCCTTATACACTTTACTCAATCACAACTTGCTTTAACTCTCACAGAATTCTGAATTAAACTAAAGCCGCCCTTCGTTTTTTATCCTTTTGTATAAAATACTTTTTTATGAGCATTTGGGATTCTAAGTAAAAATTTCTTGGGAAAATATAATATTTTTTGATTAAAGTAAAAAGAGTCATTACTTTCAGGCAATGAGTTACAAGCCGCATTAGGCAGTTTAAGGTCGAATTACATTATAATTGTATAACTATGTATACACGTCCTTTAGTAAAAGAACTTAGAAACTATCACTTTTATTTTCTTAGCTTTTTTTGATTTGGAAACTTTAGATATGGTGGCGCCATCTTTTGTAGCAGTTCCATCAACCATTATTCAAATTGGTGTACTGGCAAAACAGGGGAACCACTTTTATACTGTAACTTCTATTCTCTATTGCATTGGTTTTGATATTTTCCCTATTTCGCAATCTTTATAGACAAAATCTAATACGCTGTATCTGTTCTTCTCCATTTAACAACCATAAAGAAGCAACCAATTGCATAAGCTTGTTCTGAAAAATTTATATGTCAACTACTCACTTACCACGACATTATAAAGTAACTTATCCAGTAGCATCAGACTCCTGGCTCACACACCACGATAAAACAAAAAAAATAATTACAACTACACATTATAAAGTATTATGTCTATAGGGTCGGAGTATTTTCCATATATTCAGACAGTGCTGCACTTAATGGAGGTATATCCGCTAATTGATGTACGATCAGAGGTTTAATGGCCTGACATACTTCCATGCCTGCACCTTTCGTGTCGTTTGATATTAAACATAGGAAAGTTGCAGCAGCATTGGATACATCCGACAGCTGTGTTGGGAACTTTATTTCAGGTAACGTTTCTTGGCGTGATTCTTTGATTTGACTTGTACCCCCAATAAACTTTGATTGTATCCCAGTCAGGGTTGTCCTGGATGCGGATTCCCCCTCTTCAATGCTTATTGGTTTAGATCTTGGCTGGATACCTCTAATAACGAACCTTTTCTTTCCTGTTGCCGGGTCTAAGATAACCATAGCCGAGGCGTGAGTAAATGCATTCGAAACATTTTTTATAAACTCCACGGCGGGCAACATCTTCCTACTGGTCTCTCTAACAGCAGAGCCAAATTTGGATTCGTAGCCCTTCCATAAAGCAATTTGGGTCACCTCTGCCCCCTGGACGGGTTCAAAACAGCATCTGAGCCAGGCAGTCGACCTGGCAGGTTCCTCTAACCATAACAGCTTCGTGAATAGCTGCTGGTCCAATGCTGGTGCCTCTGTTGGCGCTGGTGGCCTCAATCTTTTCACTAGTCTTATTGGGGTATTGTCAAAGCTCTTATATTGCGGGACCCTAACGTTATAGCTTAAGAGTCTAGGTAGCACAGTACCAAAAATAGTGAACCGTTCCCTATCTCTAAACAATTCTGTGATTCTTCTATTCCCTGGGAGTATAAATTGGTACAGAAAATCGAAGGACGCTGTTATTAGCTCAGAATCGTTTTCAATCAGCAACTGTGCGACAATAAGCGTAAGAGTCCGTTGGTCCAAGTTGTCCGCTGCACTCTCCTCGTCTTCCTTAGACCTAACTAGCAGTCTGGATAGCGATCTCAGGATTGAAATGACCATGTATCTGTCCTTTGTCCATTTCAGCAATGAGACCAGCGTTTGAAAAAACGGATCATCCTTCCGTGCTGGTGCAATGTACGACGAGACTGCCTCCATGAGATCCAAAGTGTAGTGAATCAATTCGTTGAAATATGCGTTGTTTGGTTGGAAGACTTCCCATCTATCGCTAGAGTTAGCGTTAATATGAGATTCGTATTTCATCAGGACAAACAGCATGAAATCTTTGATGTCTCTATCCTTGACCAAGATCTGAATGCAATCCGTGTCCTGAGCGAGGTTCCTTATAATCAGTAGACTGTTCAACCCAGTCTGTAACTTGCTCAAGATCACTTTGTCGTTACCTATTGGGTCCTTGAAAGTCTCAATAACGGGTTTCAAATCCACTATCATTTTCTTGAACAGAGGCAGCAAATGTGGCATATTTTTGAAGCCAATCATGTACGGAGCTTTATTACTGTACGTGAGGTACTTCTTTAGAGCCCAACTCACCTCCTCTGGGATCCCACTCACGAGAGCCATCTCCATCCTCTTAAGATCGTCTATCCCCCTAGACGTCTCCTTGGGTAAATTCTGGAAGACGTTCAAGTTCGCCAGGGAGTACTGGATGGAAAACTTGTTACCGTTCCCGATTCCGATGTTGGACGCGCCGCCCGCAGAGTTGCCGCCGCTTACACTGGACCCGCCTAGGACACCATTGGGTTGACCCGCTGTACCGTTAATGGTGGCCAACGCGGACCCGCTCGACTGCTCACGGGTCACTTTGATAGGGATGGCAGCGACGGACTGGAAGTCGCGGTCCGCCATGCCGGCTTCCCCCATCACCCGGGCCCCGTTCAGATCAAGCACCGATCCGCCAAGCTGGGTCAGCGGACTCCCGCTCTGACTGTTCACACTCATCCCAAATTGCTCACACTGCGCGATCGGGGAAACGCAGAAGAAGTGAACCAGAGAGATCCACACCTCTTGCTGGTAAGATGGAGGGCAGCACTGTTCAATTTCATGATATTTTTCTTACCGACAAACCGAAAAAAAAAAGAACCAATCACATGACTATCCCGTGACACACTTGAAAACCGTCACGTGTTTGTATTTTGGTAACCTTTAGGGTGCTGTCATGTGAAAATCACTTGGCCTTTCTCTGTCACATGACTATCACGTTTTTATCACGTGCTACGGTTTTTGTCACGTGACTGCTGCAGATTTTAGGGGAGATGACGCGACATTTCCCAAATTCCCCGAAGCGGTAATATTTGCTGTTTCTGAGCCCCTAAATTAGGGGACGCACAGGTGCGCGCTGCGGGGAATGTGACGTATAAAAGGACTTCTCTTGCGATCTCAGATTAGAAATGACATGAATCTTGGGACATCTGTGTCTCTTCTCTCTTCGCCTCTCCTTCAAGTGCCTTGTGACCAGGAAAAATATAGCAACCGAAGATAAATGAAGTTGTTTAGTGTGCTTGCTGGTGGAGCTGTGCTGGCGCAGGTGTGCGTGGCGAAACAGAGTGTTTTCTCGTTTGAGAACTGGTCTCAGAAGGATCTCACGGATTATCTGCAGGACCACGCGGACAATTTGAAGGATATAGGGTCGATGTCGCTCGATGAGCTGAAGAAGGACGCCTTGCAGATGTGGGAGAAGAACGCCCAGCCCAAGCCCTGGTGGCAGGTGTGGAAGTCGGACGAGTGGTCTTTCCCTTGGACCTCCGCTGGCGGGGGGTCAAATCCAGTATCCTCCTGGCTGTTTGAGACGTGGTCCAAGGACGAACTGCGCGATATGCTGGACTCCAATGGGATCAAAGCAAGTGCCACAGAGAGCAAGGACCAGCTGCTCAACGCCGTCAGGGAGAACTTCGACAAGATCGCCTCCAAAATGAAGATCTCAGGGCTGTACCCTTCGAACAACTTCTTTGACAAGTGGACTGCCGCGGATTTGAAGCAGTGGCTAGACAAGTTCAAGGTCCCTTACGACGCCAAAATCGCCGACAAAAGAGACGAACTGCTGCACACAGTCAAGCAGAATATTTATCAGATGTCCTCGTTTTTGGAGCAAGAAAGATTGAACTTGCTAAAGTCCATTGACCTCACGGGTAAACAGCTATATGACAAGGCTGGTGAGCTAAAATCTGACGTCTTCGACGAGTGGTCCAACGCAGATATCGAAAAATGGCTTCAGAGCCACGAGGTGCCCATCAAGGACAGACTCGTCTCGTCGCACGAGTACATGGTAGACTTGGCAAACGAGCACAAGGACTTGCTAAAGGACGACATCAACTGGTACTTATCGGTCAGCAAAAGGAAGGTTTCCCCATTCTTGGAGAAGACCCCAGAGTACGCCTCCTACATGTGGGACACCTCTAAACAGTACATGGGCGACCTGTTGGAAAAGACCAAAGAGACAAAGGGTCAGGTTGACGACGTTATCAATGACACTTTCCTTGTCGGCATAGAAAGCTGGCCAAAGGACAGGTTGAAGAAGTTTTTGGACTACCGTGGTATCAAATACTCTTACTTTGCGACTAAGAAAGAGCTCGCGGACCTTGCTGTTGCCTACAGGAACAAACCACTAAAGGACTTGAAGCATTACATGAAGAGTGGATTGGACACAATGGGTGAAGCCAAGGACTGGGCCATGGAAAAGAGAGACGAGTTCATGGACTCGGAAGTCTACGATAACATGGCAAACCACTTGAAAAACTTGAACGAAAACGCGGGTAATATGAAGGACGACCTGGCCAACAGGTTAAGTGACGCCTTCAGCAACTGGTCCGCTGACGATCTAAAGGCATACCTTAACCAATTTGGCGTTCAAAGCGACTCATACTCGAAGGAAGACTTAGTCAACTTGGCAAAGGATAACACCCAATGGTTCTTTGGAGTCCCCACCAAACAACCTGTCTACAAAAAGATCGCCAATACCATTCAGGACTACGCGAAGAGAGGCTTGATGATGATATTCAATCGTTAGTTTGAGGACTATTTTTTGTAGCTCTAACCTTTTTTTCATTTTTATCTTATTCATTTCTCTTTCTATATTTCCTTTCTGTCTACTTTCCACGATCCTTCTTTAGTACCTCTTTTATAACTGAGTATATTCCATTTTATTCAAATGAGTATAAGTGTGCCCAATCATCCCAAGTTGAAATATCTCAACTGTATCCCGAACTATGTCGCAACAATCTTTTGCTGCGAACGAGTTCAGCATGTTGCATTTTTTGAGAAAAAAAAATAAATCGACGAAAAGACGATTAAAAATGAAATCGTTATATAATTCAATAAGTGAGTTGCAAACTCCTTGGGTTTTCTAAGAGGGGATCCATAGTCAACTGAACGCAAACTGCAAGATGGCTAGATATGCATGGTATACAAGAGTCACAGATACACTACATAGACTGACGGTGCTATCTCTGGTCGGTGGTACTCTCTATATGGCTGGCGGACTGGTGTATACGCTGTATATGAACGGTAAACGGTACGAGAAGCAAGTCACTGCCAAGTCTGCTGCAATTAAAGAAAATGGAGAGAATGAGGCGAAGGAGTAGAGGCAATCAAATGGGAACAATGAAAGCTTCTACCTCTTCTCACAACCTACAAATAACAATAAAAAAATTCTCAACCATGCTCTCAATAATCCTGTCTATAACGACCCCTCCAAAGGTACAATCATATACGTATATATTTGTTATAATGTTCTAAATATTCTCTACCGACTAAATTGGTGGCAGTTTATTGTAAATTGCAAAGAACAAAATGCAACAGGGGACGTTAAATTAGATCTTGGTTTTTTTGGAGCTTAAAGTCGCTTCATTTGCTCCACGTCTCCTCTTCATTTTCTTCCTCTTTTTGGCTGTGCCATCGTGGTACAGATTGTCCCTTGACAGTCGCTGGTAACGATCTTTTAGCCGTTGAATATCCTGAGTAGCCTGTGGGTTTATAGGTATAATGTTTTCCTTGGAACAAGGCGTCATACACTGAGGGCATTTCATAGATTTATCGTTTGAGCTACTCAGTTCTGTCGTTATGCGGGGCAGCACATCACCACATGGTACCACATAGACAAAGGTGGACTTCATATCGTCACCTAATATATCATCTCCAAAGTTGCACCGTAGAAATATCCCACTTGCGGTTTTCACCTCATCCAAATTGGCCAACTCCACTACATCATGTATTCTTTTTATATGGCTCAGTTGTTTTATTTGTGATGTAGAATAGCAGCCTTTGCTGGGAGAGGCAAGCATCCACTCCAAGATAGACTCTTTGTTGTACAGGTAGCCTTTATAATCACTTACAATAGGCAACCGTAAAGGCGTATTGGTCACTCTGCAAACTTTCCATCGCGAAACGCTGTTAAACTCATTCGTCTCTATCTTACTTCTTTTCACCTCAGGATCCAACGACAACTTCAAGTTTTGCACTTTACTGATTGACCCACCATCGTTACCCATCGTTGTTTTGAGTAGGTATGTAGAGCGCGACCAGTTGAAGTTATGAAGATCACACATACGTTCATATTGTACATTTTTATGAAAAGGAAAAATTATATGCGAGACGATTATACTATACTTACATATCAGGCAGCACCAGCAGATTGCGGATTCCTCTTACTATCTTCGTGCTGTTTTACCGCTGCCTGTCTAATCTGTTGGTCAATGGCTGAGGCAGAAATGCCTTTTTCCTTTATGATGTTTTGAATTACTAAAGACTCCTTCTCTAGTTTATCCACTTTCTTCTGGTAGAAAATGATCGCATCTTGTGCACTCTTGTCCACAAAATAACCGGTGCCCACGTCGACCATAAACATTTGATTATCCTTGATGACTGCTGGAATGTATAGAGAAGATGAGGCAGGCATCATTATACTCTGGTTTTCGTTTTCTTTTGCAGATATGGTTTTGATATCATCGATACATTCGAGAAATTTGTTCTTGGCAACCAGCAAGGCCTGCAATGATTGCTGAAAGTGTTGCAATTCTTGACTGAATTGCTGTTTGACAGTGTTTAGCTGTTCCAAATTCAATTTCGTCAAGTCAACTGTGTATAATGGGATCCGTGGAAGAGGGTGATTATAAGAGTTAGTAAAAAGATGTGTTCATGCATAAATATATGGTGAAATATATGTCATACTCTTTTGTTGAGACATGTGGAAGTAGGGTTGTGTTTAGTGTGTTGATTTTATGCGGTGATGCCAAACGCTACAACTTTTGATGAAGTACCTACTGGCAACTTTTCACATTAGATGCTTTTTTTTTGCTTTTTTTCAAGCTTATTGAAAGAGCAAGAAGAGAAGCGGAAGAGAATTACCGAAAGAAACCATACCCGTGTCAAGTAACTATCGTACATATTTCAATGTGTCTTTCATTGAAGAGGTGGTCCACAATATAAACTTGTTTCAAGCTCTACGTATAACAGGTCCCTTACCATAAACACAACCGGCTTAACAATAGGTCCACGGTTTTCAATGCAATAAATGATACACCAACGTTACGCTATCCTTCTCGTTTATGCAGAATTGATTCGAGTTAGGACATGGAATACCTCTTCACGTTTTAGATAGAGTTCGTCTCGGAAGAACTGTCAAATACAAAAAACTCATTGGTGAAAAATTAAACATCTTTAGGATTCCTCTGTACTACCAAAAAAGCACAACCATACGAGTCTGCGAACTCATTTGCTGCGTGCATTAGGTATCTCAGAACCGGAGATAATGAACAACACAAACCCTACATCTTTCAAAAGTATTTTAGCTGGTGTCAAACGACTGCGTAACCAAGCGGGAGAAGGTGATTCCGATACGAGTACGAATGCAGTGAAATCAAGGCAACAGAAGGCACCTCTTAGTCATGGGCAGGATTCAAGCCGATTACCAAGCTCAACCAAGGTCACAAATACCTTCAACCAACAACGTTTTGTGCGGGACACGGACAGTAGAGCTACAGGTTCCACGACCCAGAATAAGTTTCAACCTACTGTCGCTAAGGGGCCGTCACTCGGGAAGACTGTACTGGTCAATACAACACAGAAGGAAAATCCGCTGCTTGCGGATTTGAAGAATACTGCTTGGAGGTACATATCCTCTACTGCTACAAGAAAAATATACTATGACTATTTCATCAAAAATCGTTCTGTGTTGTTTCTAACGCTTTCGTATCATAAATTGTACCCTGACTATCTAGAGAGACGAATGCTACCGTTAAAAGTCAACGAAAACAATATATTAATATTTGTCAAGGATGATGATTCGCATTCGGAGGAGACTTTGACGGAGATTACCAAGATTGCCATGTTCAATGGGTTTACACTTTTATTGGCTTTCAATTTTGAACAAGCAGCCAAATATATAGAGTACTTAAATACAGCATAGAGCTCTCGTAAAATCAAGAAATTAATGAAGCTCACAGTGGTGGCCTCATCCTCATCTTTCAGATTAGAATCCCTAAAATTCGTTATATTTTCTCGCAGGGTCATATTTCACAGAAAGAAAAATAAAAGATAGTATTAGGTGACATGCACAAACGCAAACGGCACTATAGCGCGCAGATCTATTGGCTCTCAAGGTAGAATGGAGAACCGCTTATGCCACACGATGGTCAATGAAGAAATATTACGGGAATTTGACCCCCTCAGCGGTAGGAATACCGCAACAACCAGCACGAAGCCAAGCCCAGAGCAGACATCCGAACAACAAAGTGACAATTCCACTCATATATCGGGACAAGACTTGCGGGATGAATCTCATGGTCGCGTCGAATCTGAAAGAGAGGACCCGCCTCTAGGATTCCAATTGTTCATCCAACAACTCAAAACACCGGAAGCTGAACCGATTGTGAAATATTTGAAGTCATTCCTCCATAACTTCTGCACTAGGAGAGTTCTATGGAGCGCTTCCGAACAACAGAAATTGATTTCGGACTTCAAAACGTTTATATATGACAAACTGTTGGTCTTTGAGCCCTTCAAATCGTTAACAGAGTCACAGTTAACCAACGCTCAAGAGGGTCTGGAGAAACTCATCATGGGGAAGCTTTACAGCAGGTGCTTCTCGCCGTCGTTGAAGGATTCTTTGAACGTCAAGTTGGATGATGAGCATGAGGGGGACTTGCTTGGGGATATAAAACTACGAGCGAAAACCGAGGAATACCAGTTTATAGAGTTGGAAAATTTGGATATCTCTACTGAGATTTCTACAAAGTTGAACAAGTTTATGAAACTAGCGATTAATGAACTCAGTAAGATTAATAAGTTCAAGGCTCCTCGCGATAAAGTTGTTTGTATTTTGAACTGTTGCAAAGTTATCTTTGGTTTACTGAGACACAACAACTTGGATAAAGAAGGTGCCGATAGTTTTATACCGTTGCTCATAACTGTTGTTTTGAAGGGGAATGTTGGGAATCTCTATTCTAACGTCAAATATATCGAAAGGTTTAGGGACAACAAGTTTATGAAAAGCGAGGAAACGTACTATTTGAGTAGCGTCCTTGGGGCTATAAATTTTATTCAAGAGATGGATGAATCGACGTTGACCATTGCAGACAGGGATACTTTCCGGAAAAAATATCTGAGCAACCAGGACACGCTGGAGGAACAACGTCGCAAAGAGACAGACGAGACTGTGAATAATAACAATGACACTTTATTGCCCACTACTCTAGACGACGTGACAAACAGCATGGCCACCATGGTCAACGATTTCCTGCTTTCGTACGGCGGGAAGAACGCAACGGGCGTCACGCCCACACAGCCTACAGTGGCCAACGACCAAAATGCCACCCAGGAGATCGCAGAGCAAGAAAACGACGCCCACATCAACAGACTGATACTTCAACTGGAAGAGAGGGACAATGAGGAGGCGCTGGACACGTTGCAGTCAATGTTCCCGGACATAGACAAGGACATTATCCACGACATCGGTGAGGCGAAACGGTACAGAATCGGCGAGTGTGTCGATGCGCTGTTACAGATATTCAATTAGGACACGTCACCGTGCTACTAGCTAACAACACTTAGTAAGCACCCCACAACAGTATACCATCCTCTTCGGTCCAAGCCCTAACTCACTGCTCAAAAACTAGGGCTTGGATTCGAATTCGAATTTCTTGGAAAAAAGAGAAAAAAAGCAATTTCTCGAAGATATCTGGCCAGCTGGGCGCCTTTATATAAAGAGTGGGAATTGTTCCGATGGGCTGTTGATTGCATCGAGGACGGGTCTACGAGTACAGAGACCCAGTAAGGACAAACAAACAAAGTACAGAAACATATCCCGCGATGAGGTGGTCTGATCTGTTTGTTTTGGGGGCGCTGACGGTTCCTTCGCTTGCGCAACCGAACGAGCAAACCGCTTTTTCTACGAAGAATGACATGACACCCTTTTGCAAGATAGATAAGGACGAGAAGTTGGGGCCCAACTGTGATGCCAGCATTACTGCGATTAACAACATCAACAGGAAGATAAGAAGCGACCTAGTTGGCCTAGTACAGACCGATTTCTTCAAGTACTTTAAATTTGACCCACTGAAGAAGTGCGCCATTTGGGAGAACAACGATGGTTTGTGCTTCAGCAGAAGCTGTGCCATCGACGTTGTAGAGGATTGGGACAGTCTCCCAGCTTATTGGCAGCCAGAGGTGTTGGGTGGGTTGAGCAACGACACAAACTCGGACACAGAAAGTTTGGGCCATGACAACGACGTTTCTTTCCTGAATCAGTTGTGTGAAAAGCATGAGCCCCTATTGCCCGCTGACTTTGATGAGGAGGACATCAATTACTACGATGTAACGGACTTCACAAGCGACACGGCTGTGCTTGTCGATTTGACCGCTAACCCAGAACGGTTTACTGGCTACGGTGGCCAACAAGCGGGTCAAATATGGCAAAGTATCTACGCGGAGAATTGTTTCCCAGCGGATGATGGTCAAGAACAGTGTTTGGCGAAGGACGGATTTTATAGAATGATGTCGGGGTTGCATGCATCTATTGGTACACACTTATCAAATGACCATTTGAACACAGAGACTGGTAAATGGGGCCCTGATTTGGACTTGTTCATGGCCAGGGTTGGGAATTTCCCAGACAGAGTGTCAAACATATATTTCAACTATGCGGTTGTCGCAAAGGCTCTATGGAAAGTCAAACCGTACTTGAAACACTTGGATTTCTGTACCGACTACGATAACGACGTCAAGTCGAAGATTCTAAACATTGTCTCTCAATTGGACAGCAAGATCTTTGACGAAAACTTGATGTTCGAGAATCAAGTGGATTCAGTCTTGAAGGATGAATTCAGAAAGAGATTTAAAAACGTGACAAGAATCATGGATTGTGTTCATTGCGATCGATGCAAAATGTGGGGGAAAGTCCAGACAACAGGTTATGCAACAAGTTTAAAGATCCTGTTCGAATTGGATGAGTCGGATGAACTGTCAATGCAACGTGTCGTTGATAAGTTAACTAAATTCGAACTGATTGCACTGATTAATACTTTTGGTAGATTGTCAAACTCTATTGAAGCTATCAACAATTTTGAGAAATTGTACAACAAAAGAATGGACAATAACTCCGGTGTGGCATCTTTTTTACAGAACAACTTCTTTAAGTTACTGTCCAAAGCCACCGACAGCATTCGTGACAAGATCAACGGGTCTATCAATGGTAGTGGAACTCTGGGCAAAAAGGACGAAGAGAAACAGAAAGCCCCCAAACAGCCAGCGTCTCCCAAATTTGTTGATTTAAAGATGCCCCAAAGGAAGATAGAGGAAAAGGACAAGGGTACCACCGGTGTTTCCTCTAACAGGTGGAAGAGAGCTTGGGAGACAGAGTGGCACAACTATAAAGAGGCCGTTCGTTTCGTTTGGAGAAGCTACGTCGATTTGCCAAGAAATCTTTGGAACCTGATTTTAGTCAACGCGAACAGACTGTGGAACTCGTTCATCGGCGTCACTGGATACCTGAGTGAGGAGGAGGAAGACCCGTCAGTTTATAAATTAGACTTTCAATGATTTATACGTACGTAAAGAACTCAGTTTAGGGATAGAAAACAAAAGATGGCAACTCGGTTATGAACTGTTCCCACCAGTCCAAAGAAGGTTTTCAAAGAATGATTACCACTTTAATAAGTGCCCAGTACCCAGATTACGTTACGTGTGCGGTTTGTTCAGTTTGCCTGTTTCTGCTTCTTGTTCTGCCTGATTTTTTGACCAGACTTGTTTTCTGATCGCCTTATATTACTCTGTTGCGGTTGATGGTCGTTTTCGTCATCATCGTCTTCCTCTGCGTCTTCGTCCTCTTCCTCCTCCTCCTCATCATCCTCTTCCTCCTCTTCTCCGCCTCTAAACCTCTTGGCATTTTGATTGTCGTTTTCGTTAAACTGCTTTTTCGCTTCAGTGATCAGCTTATTTGTCGATATCAGTTCCGAGGCTCTCGCCAATTTAATAGGGTCTCGTCTTATAACAAACTTGAAATCTTCCAACTTGACTTTATTCTTGCCCGTGGCCCTCGATGCTCGATAGGCAGAAGTACATATATCGACAAGGTAACCGGAGAGTAAATCGTCCACACACTGCACAGTTTCAGGTAGAGGCTGTGCTACATCCCCGTACGCATAGAGCAATGAGTTGACATCCTTGCTGAACAAGTTAGTTTTTTTGATCTTCTTAGACATCGGCTGGGGAATTTTCAGCGAGGATGCGTTGTGAGTGTGTCTTTAGAAAACTGTCTGTACACTCTATAACTGTAGTATTGATGGTTTTTCTTTTCTTAATGAAATTTTCAACGCTTTTCCAGTTTAACCGAGAAACTATCTACAGCGGGAGGATTGACTATGAACCAGACACCCAGCCTCTTACGAAGAAACATCATATGATTGCTTGCTCAATGTCCTCGGTCGGTTTACTATCGTAGATTGCTGTGTAGTAGACACGTCCCGCCACCGACACTTTTTAGAGTGCTCATGACGTCGCAAGTCCAGGGGCTTCCAAAACCGCCCCAAATATGATCCCACGTAGCTCTGGCTCCTGGTACGCTAGTGCGCGAAGCCGACTGTTGCTGCCCGGTGCAGTCTACTACGGGTGCTGGAGTTGCTGGTGGGCGATGGCATCAACGCTCCCTCTAACTCCGCTGTTAGCTCCGCTGTTAGCTCCGCTGTTAGCTCCGCTGTTAGCTCCGCCACAGCGGACCGCACCGCTCCGAGCACATGGTGCGAGTGTCGAGACACCAAAACGGATGGAAAGCGAAGAGTGGACTCTCTCCGGTGCTGTGCCCAGGGGGTAACATTACATTTATATAAACGTCAGTGAGTGACTAGGACACACAGGTTGTTGAAGGGAGAACTGTCTCATTGCAGATTTGGTGGTCACGGCTTTTCTTGTTTTCCCCCTCTCTCTCTCTCAGCAAGACTTTCAGTTCAATTTGTGTGCACTTCCCTGAAAACCACCCATCTTGTAACCCGACTGCCGAACCAAGAGCTAAAGCATTCCGCCACATCCAAGGAAAAGAAAACAATGTCCTCTAATTTGAATGTCGGTATTGTCGGTACTGGTATTTTCGCCAGGGATAGACACCTGCCCTCATACCAGGAGTATCCTGACAAATTCAAAGTCGTTGCTGCTTTCAACAGAACAAAGAGCAAAGCGTTGGAGTTTGCGGCAAAGGCCAGTATCCCAGAAGACAAGGTCTATGATGATGTTGATGGGCTCATGAGCGACAAGGATGTTGACTACATTGATGCGCTTTTGCCAGTTCAATTCAACGTCGATACTGTTAAGAAGGCGATTGCTCACAACAAGCCAATTATTTTGGAAAAGCCTGTGGCTGCTAACATGAAGCAAGCTAGAGAGATGGTCGAGCTTTCTGATTCCACAGAACTGCCCATCGGTATTGGTGAAAACTGGCTATTCCTTGACTGTATCCAGGAGGCCGCAAAACACTTGGACCGCATTGGGCCAGTGGTTGCATTCACTCACAACTCCACAGGGCCCTTTGTTAGAGACAACAAATATTTGACGACTAACTGGAGACAGAATCCCGAGCACATTGGTGGGTTTCTGTCTGATGGCGGTGTCCATCAACTGGCTTTAGTCACGAGCCTTGTTGGGGAATTTGACACCGTCTCTGCCCTGACCAGACAAATTCGTAAAGAATCTGGCGCGGATGATATCGTGTTCGGTACTGTTAAGGTGAAGGACAGCGATGTTATTGGCTCATTCACCTATGGGTCCGCATTTGGCGCCACTGAAAAGTCCGTGTTCTTGAAGATTTATGGTGTAAACGGTTCAATCCTTGTCGACGTTTCCAACAAGACAGAACCAGTGATCAAAGTAAGAGTAGGGGACTTTTTAGAAACCGCGCAAAAGGAGGAAGTTCATAAAGTTGAAGTAGATGACTCCTTTGGTGTAAACAAGGAGTTCCTGAACTTTCATGAAGCCGTTGCTAAGAGGGATAAGACTTTGTTGAAGAGCACGCCGAGAATTGCCTTTCACCATTTGGCAGTTGTTGCGGCTTTTTTGGAATCTTCTGCCAAGAAGGGGGATCATGTACAGGTTGAAAGAATTTGAACTAAGCAGTTAAAACGGTTTCTGCTACCCTCATTTATCTTCGACCAAGTTATATAATATCTGTGTGTATATGTGATAACTACGATATTTCATTTATAAAATCTATCTTTAGAGTAGGCTGAACAAAAGAAGTAACAACTGTTACTGGAACAGCAGTTCATTATTTAGATTAGATAAGTTGAAAAAGCTCCTCTCTATAAAGAGCTGCACTGGGGGCACTGCTTTGTGTCATTTTCTTGTTCTTACCATATTCACGGGAAAGGTTTGCATTGATACTTTTACCCTACACACTGCCTCGAACGATCCGGCCCCCATAGATCTCAACTGGTACTAGGGAAATAAACTGTACTGCTTAAGAGCTATGTACAATTTTTGGGTTGCATATTTATCAAAACTCCGAGTCTCTGCCGAGCTAGAACTGCTTGGATGGTGCGGATTTATTGGGAGCAAAAGAGTTCATCGCAAAAGAGCCCGTTCTTTTTGACCCTGTATGGTTTGTCCTATGACCTCTAGCAGAATCATACCCGTTAGAACTTTTAGAATTTGTACTGGTACGTCCAGAGAGGGAGTCTAAGTTACCAGATATGGAGGAGGACCTGGATGATTGTCTGCTCGCATTATTGGAACCGAGTTTCTTGCTTTTTCTACTCTGCACATTGTTGAATGAACCTTTAGTTTGATTCGACGGTTTTTCTACAAATTTTTCCGGCTGAGGTGCGATGTGAGCTAACGTAATGTACTCATCGACCGGCGTAGAGTCCGCATCAAATTGATAGTGCTTGAACACTTGACTAATATCAAGTGAAGGCTGTACAGATTTCATATAGCTGGCAACAGCCATGGCAGGGCTCATGGCAATAGCCTGCTCGGCTTTATTAGAACCGTTGGCCATTTCCTGAAGCACGTCGCGGTCCATACCAAGCTCGTAAATCACTTTCATGGAATCGTTCAACTGTTGGCAAGCGTACTGCAGCTTACAGAAGTCCTTAATTTTCTGGTCTGTAGGAGACATATTAATGAGTGTGGTGCTGAGTGTGCCAGGGATGACCTTCAAATCGCGTTGTTCGGGCTACCAAACTTTTGGTTCTAATCATCGAAACATATTACCAAGTCTTCTCTTGCTATGAAAAGCGAAAGTAAAAATTTCCAATTCGTAATTATAACAATTTTTTGATGCAATGAGACAGAAGTTCTCGGTGCTGAATACTGCGTACAAAGTACTGGTTGCAGGTTGCAAATGGTTGTACGTATTGCCATACAGCTATATCTGTACCTTTACTGCATATATTGCGTATTAAAGAAATATATTAAACCATGCACCGGTAATGTACATCTCTCCAGAGATGAAATTAAAAGTATCGTTAACAAGAACTTAACAAAGCAATCCCCATCGTTATCACTGATTGGGGGACGTTCCATACTCTAACTATGGAAGTGGACTGACCGATTCTTTTCAGAGACGTCTTAGATTGACATTTCTCTAACTGACATCATAGCTATCACGGAACATATCCGTAAAAAAGAATAGTTAGAATATCCATCACCAACCCTGCCGCACTCTAATTCTTCGACTTATCAATCTTGACTATGATTTGCTTGAAGGTTTTGATTAACCGTTTGGACCATTATCAAACACGAATCTTTGGTCTTTATACTATTACAACATTAATTAAATCCGCTAATACCCGGGACTTCTGTTGCTTCTTCTTTGCCACAGTTCAATGGTACAGAGCAGTATTTACACAAAGTTTGAAAAAATGTGATCAAATATTCAATGACTACTTGCGCATCACGGTCTCAAAAGTATTGACGTTGTTCGGGGCGGTGACATTCAAAAAATTAGAAAAATTCAAAATTCAAGACATTTGTTTATATGTCATTGCATATTTTTACAAGACTCGCGTAAAGCCTGCTCCAAATACATTTAAACAGTCTTTGTCGTCGGCAACAAATATGGACATGCCATATCATCATCCAATACTGAAGTCTGATGAATTCAAATGCTGCTCTGTGTTTAGCACGTAATTCTAGGAATATGTTCGACCAGATTTTCCGCCGACAAAAAACGGACAATCTGGGGAATCTTTACCAGCTCCATATCAGTTATAATTCGGCGACCTTGAATACATAGCCATCGTTATCCATATGAGAACTCCGTAAAGATCACATAGATACTTCTTCTTGAAAAGAGGATTAGTGCAACATGTGTTACTATGAACAGGGAACAGTGTGTTCTATGATAACAGTCGGACCTTTAGACGGATTATAGACGATCCCCGTAGTAAGTTTAAAGGGTCCCTATTAATTGGAACGAAATGCAGCCCACACGTGGTTTACGCCATATATTACATCCCACTTTGAAACCTATGCTGGTCTCAGTCTGTTTTGATCAAAATGCTACATTGTAGGACATTGGGCCATAATGTTGTACGAAGTATTCAAAGTAATTTATGATCATGAATGCATAGCATATTTCTAAAGCTCATTCCAAGCAACAAATAATAGCCTCTAAATGTTCAGTTGTAAGCACTGAGCGAGTACCCCTATTCTCTGATAAGATACGAGAAGTAATCAAGAAATAAGGCCCATGCCGGACTATGTGCGTACCGACATCATCAATCACGTCAAAAGAGAATACGGGTTCCTACATAACAATACAGAGAAAATTCCTCTTGATTTGTCCGAAGCTTTTGTGCTGTTCTGTATCTTTTAGGGCCATCTCACCCATTGGGTGCATCCCGACGCCGTTGGGCTTTTTATCTCCAGCAATTTTATACAGTGCAATTTTGCTCTGTAAGGAAGTTAAGTGGTCCTGACAGCTCAAACTTATTTGGAAATATACAGGGACCATTTACAGGCAGGCATTGAGTTGAAGAAAATTCTCTTGTACTTTCTTGTTTCCAACCTTTTACCTGTGCTGCTTAGCCCACAATTACACCTTTATACTGGTTATTCAGTTCGCTCCAATGTGCTAGTAGATATTGCAGTCGACAGAAAGTAATCTTTCGTGTAAAGGATCAGACGTGTGAGACCAGTGAGAGGATTTTTGTTCTGCATTAGTTTATTGGATAACCCGATGGGGTCAGGATGTGTGCAGTTGTTAACTCTATTGTCGCATAATACCCTTTTGAAACCGGGTGTTCAAATGTTACATTGGAACGATAGCTGGACGCAGCACCAATGCTGGACTGAATATGACAGGCTGGGAAGGTATACTATTAATTGGCGGAATCTTTTAACAATTTAGTTTTGAACACATGTGGAAAACCCATGGGAGAAATGACACAGCATATGTCTCTCGAAGACAGGATACAGAAATAGGATATAACTGAAGGAAAACTCTCTGCATTTTGGGATAGAACCGCCTAAGTTGTACTGCGACCATTTATACCTGCCGCCAACGTGGGTATTTGTTAGGCAACTGAAGATTTGCGCTCTTTTGGGATTCAACAATTGTGGGCAGAGGAGATGAACATTTTTCAGGTGTTTAACCCACTATACTGTGGTCTAAACAGGTGTCCTGGCAGACTTGGTCTTTGGTTTTGTAGTCGCCATCAATTAAGAGGCGGGATTATGACTTGTTTGAAGTGACCCTGATCATCCGAAGTGAAAACTACACGCTGATCGGGTCATATTTTTGCTGGAATACTTATAGTCTTGTATATATTTCATGATGGATTGTCACCGCAACTTGTTTGTTTACCATTTGTACTTCGTATCTGGGAGAAGTTCTCGGTATCGGGTGGTTCAATCAGTTATTAGGAACGAGTTATCAGCTACGCCAAAATGTGAACAACTTTGATAAATTCCGGTACGTTCTATGCTTATTCTCAGAACCTCTCAAGAGAAAAGTTGGAAATAAGGAACTACATGTCGATTATTGTTCATTGTTTAAATGTTGTAGAAAGGGAAGCTACTGTTTCTCCTTAAAACATGAGTCGCGAATTGTACGGTCTCATGTAAAGTACTCTTCCAGAGCGGCGCGCCTTGGTGGCCCCGCCTCAAGGTTCCACATATGCAGGGTCACGATTTATTCGTTTTAGAAAGCTCGTTTCCCAAAATCTATACAGGAGGAAACTTTAATATTCAGCAGCGCGTTCTTCCAGCACCAGCTCCGTATTCTATATGATGCTATATTAATGATTTTAGGACACCGCCTATACCGCCCGAACGGGGAAGGGGTTCTATCCAGGGAAGAGATTTTTCCGACGCCGTGATTCCTTTTCCGAAAGAGTTTATTGCGTGACAACCCCCCAACCTCTCTTTCCGCTTCGGGGCTTGGATACCGTGACCCACGGTTTTGTCAAATACTGTAACAAGCCAAACCTTGGGAGTGATTGAACAATGCATATCAGGAAGATAAAGAGTCTGGTAGGAAGAGATTCAATTACACAGTTCAACATTCGAGACAGGTCTTGGAGCAACTCCTGCCACGTATGTTGTTCCTTCGGGGTTCTGCGCCGTTTCACTGACAGGAAACCAGAAAAGTTCAATATTTCCCGAACGGAACTCTGTTTCCCGTTTGGAACATATAAAAACTAACTTAACGCTGAGAGAGGAATGCTATCTCTCTGTTCAGTTCTCAATCGCGGTATTTTCCTGCAGAAAAGAGACGTGGGGTGGATGGCCGTGGAGAGCTTAACAAAGCGTACGATTCCATGGGACGAGATAAGCCGGCGGGGTGGCATATTCCCTCTCAATCCTTATATAAACAGCGAATGGTATGAATGGCTATCCACATCGTGTTGTAAGATCAAGCAACTGGATAACCGAGATGCCCGGAAACTTCAGAATAGTGCTACAGACGATTGCCTCCCTGTTGCACGCACACTCTTCTCGCGCAGACAGTAACCGATGGGCTGGTTGTGACTGATAACGTTACGTTGAGCGGAGATCATGTATTTAACGGTGACGTGGCAATGGAAAAATGTGGCAGTTCAACCCTGACAAACGGATACTATACGTTCAATAATGACTTGAACGTCTACGGCAATTTGTATTTGATGGGAACAGCTGTGGCAGTTCGTTATTCGATGCTACTGCCTCATCTGTCAACATTACTGGTACTGCAGAGTTCATTTTTTCGGACTTTTCAAATTTGGACTAGAAAGCCTTCTTTAACTCAGGGCACCTGTACCTAAGAGGTAATACAGGAGCGTATGCTGACACAGGGTGCACTATATATTGAGAACCGTGGTAACTTCTCATTAACGGGGTTTCAAATTACCAACCCATCCGGAATCCACCTATATCTATTTTTTGTACTTTGAATGGGTTTCCGCAGGGAATGTGTTTTGCATGATTATGGGATGTTTTTTGCATTCTGGGAAAATGTACTTTGCATTCTGGCAGTATTTTTTTGCACCCCTATTTCGGAGGGAGACGGGGCTGGGTCACTCTTGACGGCACTGCGTCATTGGCCCTGGTCCAGCCTGCCGAGGTGGTCACGGTGGTCCGCAGCACCATCTCCCGGATAACCCGGGCCCTTCTGGTAGAATGCTGGCTGAGTCCCGGCATGCCCCTTCGGTTCCCCGAGCTCAGCACAATTACCTTCTCGGGCCCGGAACGAAACGTCTACGCGGACGGCGGCGGGCGCATGCTCTACTTTCTTACAACGTACAACAAGAATAAGCAGTACGGCCACCGTCTGTCCTTTCTGGACGCCGCGGCATCCGCTAAGCTCCTGTGGTTTATACTCATCCTGCGGCCGTTCACGATTGAACTGCTCAAAGACGAGCTGGCGCAGTTCAAAGGCGACATGTACCTGAGGCACGCAGAGGACACCGTGTATGAGCAGGACGTGTTAGAGGCTGGCGGGGACAGCTCCGAAGACGAAAACGTCCCAGTGTTCAACCACGCCAGGCGGCTGACAGAGAGAGTCCAACTGCTGGCAGCGTCCAGCGGTGCTGCCACAGTGGGCGCGGCGGTCCTGAAGGAGTTTCTGTGGGTGGACATCGAGCACCACAGACTGCTGGGCCTCAACCAGTTCAACACCGAGCTAATGCGGCACCCGCGGAAGGGGACACGGCACGGCATGACCATCCGGCTGATGCGGCAGGCGCTGGCCTCGCTGTGGAAGAACGCAGTGCACGAGGTCGGCAAGGTGGAGCTGCTCGCCAAGGGGTTCGGCCACAATGCCCTTACCCACCTGAACATCTACGGGTTCAACCGCGACTCGGACGTGAACTCGGGCGCCCAGGAGGACACATTTGTCGAGGTCCGCAATCTGAGCGCGCGGTTCATGGCCGCGGTTGACCCCGAACGCCTGCAGCGGTACCGCAGCCACTTCACCACCCGGGCCAAGCGGCGCAGAATTGAACACCAGCCCGGCCCTGTCTGCGGCGTCGAGGAGCTGTTTGCGGCGGGGAGGCGGTTCCTGAACTGCCCGGACTTCGACTTCCGCAATCGCGACCAGCTGCTGTTCACCACAAACGTGCTGTTTTCGCGCTACCGCGCTCTGGGACTGCAGGCTGCTACTGCGTTCGCAAAGTCCCTGACCTTTTTGCTGCCCATGATGTTTCGGGCGGCGGAGAGACCCAACCAGTATCTACATTTTATAGGTGTTCCATACGAGGCGCTGAAGCGCGCAACAGTCAAGAAAGTGGCACAGACCGGGTTGCGGGTGGCGCTGGTCACAGAGCTGCTGAGACCAGCACCGCTCCAGTATATCCGCGACACAGACGTCTTTGTCGGGTGCTGGGAGACGTTTGCTGAGCCCCAGCTGGTTGCATTGTTTCGAAACTGGGACAGCGTCGCAGGCAGTGCCAAGAAACTGGGCTACTTTGTGTTTGACGAGGCACACACGCTCTTTTTCGACTCGACATACCGCCCTCAGCTTAACGAGGTGCGGGCGCTCGGGTGGGAGAACTGGGAAAAGGTCTTGTTTCTGTCCGCGACAATGGACGCCGGTCTGTTCCAGACGATTGCAGAGGACCGCAGGCTGCCCGACTACATGATCAGTCAGCGGTACTTCATGAACGCCGTAAAGGAGGTGCCGAACGCGCAGATGAGAGTTGATTGCATCTGGCGCAAGCGGAGCATGATAGTGGACGATGTTCGGCGGTTGATCCATGCGTTCCTGACCGGCGTCGCAGAGGGCAAGGCCGTCTTCTTCTTTGGAAACAAGAAGACAATGGCAAAGGCGTACCGGGGGTTCCGTTCCAACGAGAGGGTGGTCCAGGTGTCAGCGTCCGAAAGCGAGGAGCACAGGCGTATGGTATTTGAGATGTTTGAGGATGGCCGCTCTTTACAGCGCGTGATCCTTGGAACAAAGCTGATATCGAACGGGCTGGACTGCCCGTCAGTGCGGTTCGTGTGTCTCGTCGATTTCCGGATGAACGCTGTGGACTATCTGCAGATGGTTGGGCGGATCCGCGGGCACGGGTACATCCGGGTGCTGTACAGCGGCACTGGCGGTGTGCCTCTCGAAACCACCTCGCGCGGGAGGAACTTCCCTCTACTGAATTTCCGGGAGTGCATCACAGAACAGATCGCCCGGTACTACGGCCTGGAGGGCACTTCTCACGCGCGGTGCTGTGGCGAGGGCACGGACGATGAGTGGACCAGAGAGATCCGCGCCAGGCTGGACGCCGGAGGCACTCCCGATGTGTCTGCGTCAGAGAGCGGAGGGGAGACGGACCCCGCGACGGTCGGACCGCTGGAAGAGAAGCTGCAGGGTCGGGGCTTTCTACACCTTGTCCTTGGCGCGGGATACGAACATGCGGTGCAGGGCGTGCTACTGGGCCTAAACGTCGTAGCAGTGCTGAGTTGGCGGTTCAACCCGTCGACCCGTCTGTGCCGCGAGTGCTGGGGCCTGCGGCACGAGTCCGATCCCTGTCACCCGCTGAAGAGGGAGCTGTTGACGCTGTCCGCGGAGATCCTGCTGGTGCTGTACGTGGCGCAGGATAAAAAGTTCGAGGAGTTTGCTCGGTTACTCGAGCAGCGCGGGTCGTACGACTTCGTTCTGGACATGCTGCAGGACGAGGGCCTGCTCCGGCGGTGGTTACTGGTGTTTGTCCAAAAGTGCAAACTGGGGTTCGGGAATGTTGTGTTTAAAGAAGGGGCGGGGTGCTACACACTGGCCAGTTTCAGGCTGTTTTTTGCCTTCTTGCTGCACAAGAAGGTGAATGTGGCCGTATTGTTGAAGAAACAGGCAGTGGTAGCATCTCCGGCGCTATTCTCGAACCTCGACAACTACGTCGGGAAACTCTTCCACGACACGGCCACTGTCGCTGCACTGAGCGCAGGGGAACTGACACACCAGAAGGTGGAGGTGCTGGGCGCACTTGAGACGTGGGTGGGCAACAACCAGCGGGAATGCCCCCAGCTGTACACTCTCATTAAAGGGCGGGCGCACACCGGTGTGTTTGTTTCTTTGGTGTGGTCCGTGTTCGAGTTTGGGCTGACCCGGGTCCTGGGGCCATGCAGCGTGGATGCAACGGGGATGCCGCAATGGAGGCTGTTTCCTCTGTTCTTCCGCAACATGGTGCGGACCGTGACTGTTGAGGGAGTCGAGCAGCCGCTTTTTGCTGCGGTTATTGGACTGTGGTACCAGAGAGAGCAGCTGGCGCCATATATGCGCGGGCACACCAGCTAGCGTGTGTAGTGGTTGCAGGTATTTCGAAGACCCACCTCTAAGAAACTGCGACGTCTGTATATTTATGTACTGTAAAAAGTATTTGATCCAAAGATCTACGACTGGATACTGGGAGGTCTATTGAGTTGTATCCGGAGAGTATTCTGCGTTGGACTGGCAACAAGAATGATAACAGGGGAAGTTGTCGGTGGGTTTTCTACACCTCAAGCGGATAGAAGAGAGGGATGCAACTTTCAAATAAGACACTTTTGTGAGACGGAGAGATGAGAACTCCAGTTCAACTGACAGTGGTGGATGACAGAACAGTCGTATGAGAGTGATCAGGTGGTGACAGACAATCGTACCAGATATGATAGAGTGACAGTCTCTGCGTTATGCACTTGGTTCTGGAGTGGGGATTATTTAACAAAGAGTTTGCCCAGAAACAGAATTTATTATCCAGGACGCATAGCTCCTATTGGCAAGTGTTACAAAGACGGTATATTGTTTTATTCGTTTGTTCCCATCGTGAAGCGATCTCAATTATTATATGACGGTGATAGATGCATTAAAGAACAACGGTGACTGTTAGAAGGTGTTCCTTATTTACATCTGTATTTTGAGGCTGGTGGCTGGCGATGATCAAAGACAATAGCATCAGGCTAGACTATAACGAGATGATATCTTTCTTGTATTTGGACGCTTTGAATCATCTGTAATATAAATATTCAGGGTTGTATCAATATGCTATATAAAATAATTCAATTAGACCGGAGCGGAGGTGAGTAATTGCCAGTTGTTGTTGGATACTGCAATAGTTACCAGTGACGTTTGGTTGGATGACTGGCATGATAATTAGCAGTATCAATGCTGTTCCGTAGACAGAGATAATTCAACCTATAATAGTGAGTTTTAATTGAAGTTAGAGCAGCCTCTTTATAACAGTAAATGGAAGTTTAGCAGCGAGGTTCAATTACCATTGGATCAACTTGTCTATCACAATAAATGGAATTTAAGCGGTGAGGTTCCGTTTGATTTACAGTAGGCTGTGTGCACGGGAAGTTTAGCAGTAGGATAGATTAACACTGCTATTTATCAGGTAGGGCAGCGACTGTTCAGTTGGATTACCGTCTTATGACTTGTCGTT